>NW_007580674.1:3619-6373 GCF_000690725.1 Stegastes partitus | reverse complement strand
GGACGCGTTCCTTAATGTGACCAATAGGTGACTCCAGGTGAGGGTCTCTACTACCAGGACCTGAAGGTCGCAGTGTGGGACATGGTTCGTGAACCTTTGTGGTGAAGGGTTAGCTTTGGTCAGGACTGGGGGAAGCTCACATCAGACTGGTCTCATGGTTGATCCAGCAGCTGAGATGCTCAAAGGTTCACTGAGACACATGGTGAATGGTCTGAACTGATACACACTATTAGTGAGTTTCTCATTCACACATTCATCAGAGCAGGTATGGAAGCTGCTGCCTGCCATCGGGAGCAACTTCAGGTTCAGCATCTTGCCCAAGAACACTTCAGCTGTGGAGGGGATCGAACCGCCGACCTTGTGATTGGAGGACAACCCGCTGTACCACCTGAGCCACAGATACGATGTGAAGCAGCTTCCTACATACATTTTGTTAAAGTTTTAGTTTGTCTTCCAGCTGTAGATTTAAAGCAGAAAGTTTTCCTCAGAAGAAATCTCTCCACAGCTGTGACTGCGTTTCAGTAACAGGCTTTACGCTGAGCTGCTGGATTAATCACACTAAAGGTGAAGGACGTCTTCCTGACTCACCTTCTGCACAAACAACCATTCATGGAAATATCTGCGGAAATCAGATTTATTTCCCAAAAGAGTCGAGACGTTTTGAACTGTTGTGACTGTAAAGGTGCAACAAGTCCAGGCAGGTTGTTTTCAGTGTTTTGGGGACAGGAGGTCAGAAGGTCACACGTTTCTGTCGCTTATCTCAACCTGCATCAGAGACGAATGTATAAATGCACAAGGCCGCCGCTGAGCACACAGCAGCAGCCTTGTGCTTGTTATTTCCTCCCTCAGCCCTTCGTATGTTTCTGCCCTCGAGGCGATCGTTTCAGGGTCTGCAGACGTCAGCACATGCGTGTTTTCTACATCAGATTATAAATGAGGTGTAAATGATTCCCGTCTCTAAAGCTCTGACCTTCAGTAGAATCTAACCTCTGGAGTCACATGTGACGTCCCTCCACCTCTGACCTCCGAGTGCCAGCCTCTTCTGCCCGGTTCCTCTCCTCCTCCCTCGGTGCTGTGTGAGCTGTGGACAGGTGTGCTGGTTCTGCTGATTGCCTGAATGCTGCCACCTGCAACAGGGCGTGGTCGTTATTAGCAGTTCACTCCTGCCTTCCACATAAGCTGACTGCAGACCAGGACACGACGCCGGACCGTAGACAGTTCTGGTTCTGATCTGCTGGTAAACTCTCCGTACCCTTCAAACCTCGCTAACCTGCTCTCTGTCTGCCCCAGTGTGGACCCACCAGGACCTCCTCCAGCTCTTCTCACATCTCTTGATGAACGTTTCAGCAGATGGGACGGCGGTCTCGTGCTCCTGAACCTGGAACAACAGTAGCTGGGAGCCGAGGGAACGCTGGGAAGGAGGCAAACCAGAGCAAGAGTCAGTCAGGGAGTCATGAGCATAATCACCCCAGAGCAACTGCAAACTCCAAGCAGAAGGTTGTCTGCAGTTACACATCTCAGCAAGGTCTCCAGTGATTGGTGCCCAGAGCCGTACAGATCTCAGACGGCAGACTCGTGGCGCTAATTTCTGCTAATTTGACCAAACCTGTGATGTACTTCAGGTGACTGAGGAAAGAGTTTTCTACATTTCAGCATCAGTACTGATCCAAAAATATCACAGAGAACAGAAGACAGAGTTTGTGTGCCAAACCTAAACGACATCTTTGTCATTCAGAGTCCAAACCAGAAGCCTGGAGCTTGATTCACAGCCTTGAACTGGACGAGCAGACTCCTGCTTCAGCACTACGCTGTCCTCACTTTCCTCCTTCACATTAACAATAGAACAGAAAGTAAAAACAGAACGGATGAAGTGGTCCTTTGTTTACTTCCACCTGACAGGAAGTCAGACGGTGAATCAGACACACCTGGTAGCTGCTAACAAAGGCAGCATGGAGGACAACAGAGAGAAAGGAGAGCTGGACAAAAGGATTGTTTAGGAAGACAACCAGCTTCAGCTCATCGTTGCTTTAAACTGTAATGTATTAAAGTAAATGGATTTGTGAAGGTTTAGGACTGGATTTTACACCTCTTTAGCTGCTCCGGGTCTCCTTTTATCTTCCCAAATCCCCGGGTGTCTTGTTTAGGGTGCATCTCCCACCAGGCCTCCCATAAACTCACCTGAAATGCACTAAATGATCATTTCTAACTGACCGTATTTGGGTCATTGTTCTTCTCGTAGGAGTTTTTGATTTTCCTCATCAACGTGCTGACTGACTGTGTTTTATGTGCCTTTGCTGACATAACCGGGCCTTCGTCTCTCAGATACTTCTGTGTTTGTTAATGGTTTCAGTTTATATAACCTCATTAGATTAATGAAACTGAATTGATGGCTGCTCTCCTTCTGACTCGTGCGGTTTTGCAGCGATGGAAATAAGCGATCCCTCTCATTTGCTTAGAAAATATCTTTCAGGTTAATAATAATAGTCTTTATTCGTCTGCCCCTTCAGAATATTCGGGACACATCTACGCTACAACGATGATGAAAACAGAGTCAAGTCCAAACTTCAAGAGAAGCTGCAGGTCAAGTTGTTGCTTCCAGAAGCTTTTCCTCTGAGTTTATTGAATGTCTGCGACTTTAAACAGGATCCACATGAGCGTCTCCAGAGAGAAACGAGTTGTTTTTTAAAATGTGCACAACTCTTTCTTTAGAGACTTTTTCTTTCTCATGTTTACAAAAAGATCTGAAACTTCAAG
>NW_007580674.1:0-1854 GCF_000690725.1 Stegastes partitus | reverse complement strand
GATGGATTGTGTTTCAGGTTACTGTTGTAGCTGCTGCAGGTGGCGTCAGTTTGAATTGTTTTATATCCAGTTTCACACACAGACAGCAGACACATCTGACAGCTCATCACACATCGTATTGGAGCAGAAAGAAGAAGAAAAAAGTCAGTTTCCAACTTTTCTCTGATCCATGATTCCTGGTGACATATTGGACCATCAGAACATTTCCTCTGAGACCATGTGAGGCGTTCAGAGGGAGACGCCTGCCTGGTGGAGCTGCTAACACCACATCTGAAACGTGACCCTGACCACACACTGCTTCTTCTGAGACGTTTGGAAGCTGCTGGTTTATCCTTTAACAACGTTTGTATTTTTAAAGTTTGTCATATCATGAGTTTAACTAAAATCTTCATCGTACAAGTAGCTGAAGCTGTCAGATAAATGTAGTGGAGTAAAAGTATAAAGGAGCACGAATGGAAACGCTCAACTAAACACCTCAAAGCTCTACTGAAGTACAGGAAATGTACTTAGTTACTCTTCTCCACTGCTTCTCTGGGCCTGTTCTATTCATCCTTCATCCAGTGAGCTGACTTTAGATGAGCAGCTGATGTAAAGTTGATCTGTGGTGCCACCTGCTGGCCGTCCTGAAAACTCACTGAACTGCTCAGAAAGAAAACAACCAAATAAAACTGGTGATACTTTAACATGTGAGCTTCAAAATGTACTTTAAAGCAGAATTTCATCATGTGCACTGTTTTAATTATTTAGGATGTTCTATAACTATTTTTCAACTCAGATCAAATAAGAATAAACATAAACGTAATACTGGACGTGTGCATGTGAGCTAAAAGGCTCACTGAATGTACAACANAAAAAGAGATTTTTCATCTCAATGAGCCTTTTCCTGGTTAAATAAAGGTTAAATGAAAATAATATAAATATGGATCCTGCTGCTGTTTGTTGCTTCCAGGACAAAACATCGGCAGCGACTCCACTGATTCTAAACCCTGGGGACAGGATCCATCAGCGTCCAACAGGAAGTCTCACTATTAAACCATCTGTTGTGTCATGGATGCGCTGTCCAGTCACGTGTGTCTGCAAACACAACACTTTTGTTGGCATGTCGGCATAAATCTGCGAGGAACCTTCTTGTAAAAGTGACCTGGCCGCCTGACAGAACGCCGTCACTTTAACTGGATTGATTAGGCACAGAGTCTGAAAGGGGCTTTTCATTCATTAGTGCTCCAACAGCTTTACAACTGTAAGACCACCTGCAGACAGCGAACAATGAAAAACTGGGTCTAACTGCCTTCTTCTTTGTCCCACCACTCACCACAATGTGTGTTTTCAGCGTTGGGGGTGGCGGCGGCGTGGCGGCCTCCGTCTCTGGGGATTATGTTTGTCATGTTTTAAATGGTGATTGGAAGGTGAGCTTAAAGAAGTGCATTTTGGGAATAAGACTGATGTCACAGAGAAAAGCTCGATCCATCAAATCAGATTAGGTGCAACCACCGTCTGATGATGCTCCAACAGTTTTGAGGGTAACTTCAGGCTGCCTCTCCTCACGTCAACCCGGCTGCTGAACACGGTCAGCGCACGGCTCAGGATCACCGTCAGTCTACGCTGGAAAAACCCGATTTAACCCCTCCACGTACAGTTTTCCTTCTTAAGTAGCTTTAAGATTGTTAAAATCCTCTTATTCCTCACAGTGTCAGCATGTTCCATCAGATCTGTATGAAGTTTACACTGAGAGACACACAAGGACTGTAACGGCATGAAAACACAGCCTTCTACTATTAATGTGACTATTACTATTATTATTATTATTATTATTATTATTATTATTATTATTATTATTATTATTATTATTATTAC
>NW_007580673.1:2191-6705 GCF_000690725.1 Stegastes partitus | reverse complement strand
GCTGTCAACAAAGCCAGCGGTAAAGCCATCCAGGGACCTCTGGTGCGCAGAAACATCCCAACAGCCAGTGAGTGTTTGTCCCAACGTACATGAAAACTAACATTGCGTCACCCACAGCTTTCAAGGTTTAACTTAGCTGAGATGATAGAACACAAATGTCAGGGTACAGCTCAAAGCACACAGCAGTGAAATCAAGAACTAGCATCTCCAAGCATCAACATGGTGTGAGGTTACCAGGCAGACAAACGAAATACAGGAAGCAGGCAGAGACAGACGGAGGAGGCAGGTCAGGTGACTCTGCTGGCATGAAACAGGTAAATGTGGTCACGCTCTGAAATGACAGAATCCAGCTACAACACTGCAAGTCTCAGGACTTTGAATGTCAACATCCTTCATGACACACCCCCTCTGGTGGACATCAAGCTTTGTACTTTGTTAACATGTCCATATGTTGTTGTTTTAGGACATCATTACCGTTTCCCTGTTGAAGCTACAGTGTGATGGTCTTCACAGTCACAAACACAGATTCAGATTTTCAAAGTTTTATACGTAACAATGTGAAGGAACCAATGCTGTCAACTTGCAGGGAGGGGTTTCTGTCATTATTCTGCAGAACTGGTTTCCAGGTCAAACACACATGGCTGAACAAGTCCAGTGTCACAACTTTCCACTGTGTAGCGAAAAGTAGTTCACAGTGTTTGAACAGAGATGTAGGGGAGCTGGTGTTCTCAAGCTGCAGTGAGCGGGGAGGTGTGGCTGGAAAGAACTTGGCACGTCATAGATGAGCTCATTGTAGAGGAGGCAACGATGTAGAGTTACATCGGAGACATTTTAAGGCAGGAAGGGATCATTTTTGTAGAAAACAACAACTCTGAGTATGTGAGTTTCTACACATAGATGAGTTTTTAGGGGTTCATTCAATGACCTGAGAGGAACTTTAACAGATGGATAAACCCTTCCAGTGACACAAAACCATCATACTGAGCATAATACTGCCACCACCATGCTTGATGGTAGGCATGGTGTTCTTGGGGTCAACGACCTCACCTACATGGATAAACCATTGTGTTTGGTCTTTGTCTTCATCTTCATTAGATTGTTGGCTGTCAGTGGAAAGGGCAATGTTGCATTTACAGTTCATTCACACATGACATGTGAAATCAGCATATTGGAAACAAAACCACACACAAAAGTGGAGAAAAACATACATTTGTGGAGAACAGGTCACATACACTCCATGACTATGATGGAATTATTGAATCGTGTCTTTTTTTTTTGAATTGTTATTTTAAGGCAATCATGCATTTTGTTTTCCATCATACATTTATTAGAGGTCTTCTGGGAATATGACAAAATCTGCCAGGTCAAACTGTACAGACAGCGGTGCAAATATCTGGTTAAATGTTTGGTGATGTGTTGAAACATCCAACTGTGTCCAAGATCAACCTTCTGCTGATGGTTTTTAGGTTTTCCTGAAGAATATGGAGGTAATGTCAGGTACCCAGCCTCAGCCTCTCCTTTCATTCTAGTCATGTGGTGTTTGAGTGATTATTGCAGGGACTGGAGACGGAGAATTATGATGTCCTGACGTCATCTCTTTCTTATTTGTTGCAGGGTGTTTTTTTGGAGGTATACCAAAATGCAGTGTCTGGGCAGCTCCATCCGCTATCAGTTGTAAGTAAAGAGCCAAATGGAACAGGAACACACATCTGTGTTAAAACAGCAAATGGATGTAAAACTGAAGAAACCAACATTTATTTAACCTATTTAATATGAGATGCAGAACGTAAAGAAGGACTTGTGTTTGTTGTGGTTTGCTTTGACAGTCACTAATAAAGGCTGTTGCCTACAGCAGTGAGGGAAAAAGGTTCAGTCATGTTGGTTGTCTGATAGCATCCTGATTCTGATGTTTTCATCTTAAACTAGATGTCATGAAGCTTAACAAAAAAAAAAATGTAGACATGCAAAAACTGAGGGTAGACTTAGATTATTAGAACGGTCAAGAACTTTATAAAGCAATGTAAAAATCAACACTGTTTAACTGTATAACTGCAGTCAGCAGCAGAACAGCGGATTTGGCTGCTGACTGAAGTTCTACACAGATGTTCTTTGTAGTAATCGTGTGATAATAGTGTGAATAAACTGTTTGACAGAGACTTAAGTGGAATTTAAAGAAATGGCCTCAACAATTAAATATGTGGGCGGCTGTGGCTCAGGTGGTAGAGCGGTTGTCCTCTGATCGTAAGGTTGGTGGTTTGATCCCCTCCACAGTCAAAGTGTCCTTGGGCAAGACACTGAACCTGAAGCTGCTCCCAATGGCAGGCAGCACCTTGAATGGCAGCTCTGTCACCACTGGTGTATGAATGTGTGAATAAGAAACACATTGTGATGCGCTTTGAGTGCTGCTAAGATAGAAAAGCGCTATATAAGTGCAGTCCATTTCATGCAGTCCATATGTTTTTTTAAATTGTCTTTTTTTTAACAATTAGAACAAGGCAAACACATACAATCAAAAAAACAAAATAAATATTTAAACCCCTCAAGCCCACCCGTACCCCTCCCCTGGCACAAAATAGAGCATGGGGAAAAAAACAACAGATAAATAAAGTAAACAGCAAAGTGTCAAATATTGCAGGGTTTTTCAGCCCAGAGTCTCAGTCTCAATTTTGATGGCAATCTGTGCTTTGAACATATGACCAAAATGGCATCCAAGTTTTTTCAAAGGTCTTCTCACATCCAGACAGGGTTAGCCTGATTTTTTCTAGTTTAAGAAAATGAAGCACCTCTTTTATCCAAGTTATATGAGTAGGTAGGGCGAAGGATTTCCATCTCAGCAGAATCAGCCTCCTGGCCAGTCGTGTCAAGAATGCCACTCGGTCCTTTTTATTTGAGGAGAGACCAAGTGCAGGGGGCAGCACACCAAACAGCAGTTAAAGCATTCAGAGCAATATTTTTCCCTGTAACTTTGGATAATACAGCAAAAATACCAGACCAATATTTGTTCAACCAGGGACAGTGCCAGAAGGAATGTATGTAGCCAGCTGGAGCCTGTTTCTACCAGTCACAGAGAGAGGAGACTGTATTAAATATTTTTGGCCAGTCTGACGTTAGTGTAATGGGCTCGATGTAAGATCCTGCACTGCTTGAAGCTGTGTGTAGCATAAATTGAAGATTTGTGCACCCTCCGCAGGACTCCCTCCCAAACACCATCTGGAATTTCCTGTCCCAGGTCAGTCTCCCAAACAGTCTTGAGGATATACCAAGAAGAGTTTGAGCTGATTTTGTGAATACTAGAATATATGACAGATATTGCACCCTTCAACGACAGAAGAGGCTCCAAAAAAATATCTAAGTCTAAGGAGGGAAGTAGGGCAGGAAAATTTGGACACAAAGTTCCAAATTAAATTGTCTTTTAACATAGACCAGATTTATAATAATATAATATCCATGTCAGAGGTGGGTTGTCATGAGACAATCGTGTGTACTCTTTAACAATAATAATAACTGGAGTACATTTCCTGCAAAGAATTGTGGATTTTTTTTTTCATACAACAATGAGTGAGAACACAGAGCAACTCTGTCAGCTCTCATCAGTGGGTTGGTCAGAGGAGGAGGAGGACACGCTCAGTTCATCACAGGGACTGATAGGATGCAAGCAAAGGTCAGACACTGAACACAATGCAGCTGTCAAGGTCAGCCAGGTAGCAGCACATCTGTACTGAAGAGATGCGATGAAATGTCCCTTCACTCATACCCCACAGGGGAGATTCTGATGGACACAGCAGCACAAGCACATGTACCCAGCCTCAGCCTCTCCTTTCATTCTGGTCATGTGGTGTTTGAGTGATTATTGCAAGGATTGGAGACGGAGAACTATGATGTCCTGATATCACTGCTTTCTTCTTTGTTGCAGGGCCTCGTCTTGGAAATCTCCGAAAAAAAGTCAGTGGCTGGTTTGCTCGATCAGGTTCAGGTCGTAAGTAAAAAGCCAAATGGAACAGGAACACACATCGGTGTTAAAAGAGAAATGGATGTAAAAACTGAAGAAACCGACATTTACTTAACATATGAGATACAGAATGTAAGAAAGAAGTTGTGTTTGTTGTGGTTTGCTTTGACAGTCACTAATAAAGGCTGTTGCCTACAGCAGTGAGGGAAAAAGGTTCAGTCATGTTGGTTGTCTGATAGTATCCTGATTCTGATGTTTTCATCTCAAACTAGAGCCTTTGATGCAGCTGGTCTCCCTCCAGAAGGCCTCTGGCTGCTGGATGCTGGATCCAGCTCTGGCTGCTGCTCTGGGGAAGACCAGCGAGGAGGTGGAAAAGTCAAAACCTGCACCGGTGGGTGGTCGTCAAAGTCAATAACAGAAATTACTAATTGCAGTTTTTTGAAAGCAGATTTGATTGCACAGTTTGCAGCAACACACATGATACAGTACAGTTTGTGTGACTTGGTGAACTAGGTCAGTGAGGAAGTGTGGGCCACCATCCTGGCTCTGATCTGGCTTCATGGCT
>NW_007580673.1:0-1021 GCF_000690725.1 Stegastes partitus | reverse complement strand
CAGTGCTGTATGGAGGTGCCCCAAGAGGTAACCAATAGCTGTATTGCTACATCAGTACCTTGTAGTCGTAAGTAAAAAGTAGAGGATCCTTCACAATAAACACTTCTGGTTCTTCAAAATATATCATGTCTATGCCTGTATTTCACCTTTTTCAATGTAAATCATGTTAAATCCGATTTATATAATATAAATCATTTAAATCTATTTTGTATAAACATAAAACTGTATATAAGTCACAACACCTGGACACAGAAACCCCCAAGTTTTCAGCAGAGGACGTGTTTACCAGATTCAGGAGTTCCTCAAAGTGCCCCTTCCACCGCTCGACAAGATCCCCAGTCTGGGTCAGCAGTCCTCCTCCCGTGCTGTACACAGCCTGGCCAAATCCCTGCCTCCCCTTTCTGAGGCGTCTGACGGATTGCCAGAATTTCTTTGAGGCCGACCAAAAGTCCTTCTCCATAGCCTCCCCGAACTCCTCCCACACCCGAGTTTTAGCTTCCACGACCGCCGCAGTTGCAGTCCTTTTGGCCAACTGGTACCTGTCTGCTGCTTCAGGAGACCCCCGAGCCAACCGGGCCTGAAAGGTCTCCTTCTTCAGCCTGATGGCTTCCCTCAGCGCCAGTGTCCACCAGCGGGCTCCAGCAGGGTGCCCCGGTTTGCCTATTCCGAGGGAGGTGGTGGCTTCCCTTTTTGTCATTGTCATCAGATTCTGATGGACACAGCAGCACAAGCACATGTACCCAGCCTCAGCCTCTCCTTTCATTCTGGTCATATGGTGTTTGAGTGATTATTACAGGGATTGGAGACGGAGAATTGTGATTTTCTGATATCACTTCTTTCTTCTTTGTTGCAGTGCCACGTGGAGGTCCCCGTCTAGATACCTATAGCTGTCTTGCTAGATCAGAACCTTGTAGTTGTAAGTAATGAGCCAAATGGAACAGGAACGCACATCTGTGTTAAAACAGCAAATGGATGTAAAACTTAAGAAACCAACATTTATTTAACCTATTTAATATGAGAT
>NW_007580672.1:8512-10035 GCF_000690725.1 Stegastes partitus | reverse complement strand
ATCATGCCCAAAGACATCCAGCTGGCCCGCCGCATCCGCGGAGAGAGAGCATAAACAGTCTACTGCTCCATCATCAACAACGGCTCTTTTAAGAGCCACTTCACTGTCAATTAAGAGCTGCAACCTCAGGGACCACTGTAGATTTATTTCTGTCATTAGTGGGTTCTGAACACGTTATCAGTATCTACTGTACTTCATACGTTCATGAATTGAGCTGAGCTGAACATAAGATTAATGTCAAAATAATCGACATGTTAAGTCTTTACTTCTGGACTGGATTTGTGTGGATCATATCTTACGTTTGTATGTAATGCATTTGCATATTTCTGTGTTCTCATTTTTTATATACAATGCATCTGAAACGGACCTGCTTGTGCTTCAGTGAATAGCAGAGCGTTGACTTTCCACAGCTGCCACTCAACCGCACATGTAGCTGTGAGGGTCTGATAGTCAGCTAGAGAGATGAAGGTGCTGTGGAGAAAATCCTGCAGCAGAAAGAAATGATTGAGCAATGAACAGTAGCAGAGAGAGACTTCACAGCAAAGTAAAATGATAACACTGTCAACAATACATGTGTCATAGTTCCAAACTGCTGCACGTTGTGCTGTGTGTCGGTGCAGCGGTGAGTGAGGCCGCAGCTGGCAGCTCTTTAATGGAGGCTGTGGTGGCTCTTAAAAAAACCTTTGGTGCTGATGAGTGTCAGGATGAAACCGCTTCACTTATGAATAAATAAAGTTTAATATAGTATTAAATTAAAAAGTTCTTTTTAATCTTATGAATACCATGGGAACCTTGGAGAGGCAGGTCGCTGAGCCGCGTTGCTGCTGCGGCCACATGTACGTTTTCTCCTCTTGATCAGAGGAGGTGTGTGGCCCTGAAAAGGGCCTTTGTTTGCTGGGTGGGCGCTGACTTCAGCCTCCGAAGCCGTACAGAGTGCGGCCCTGCCTCTTCAGAGCGTACACCACATCCATGGCGGTCACCGTCTTCCTCTTGGCGTGCTCGGTGTAGGTGACGGCGTCACGGATGACGTTCTCCAGGAAGACCTTGAGCACACCGCGGGTCTCCTCGTAGATCAGACCCGAGATACGCTTGACTCCGCCGCGGCGAGCCAGACGGCGGATGGCGGGCTTGGTGATTCCCTGGATGTAGTTTAATACCTGACATTTACTCAGATTCTCCAGAATGCTGTGTGTCTCCCTCTTCTTTTCATTGTTTCAGCTCTGTCTTGTCTCTCCATTAGTTCCATGTGTATATAACCCTGTGTCTCATTTGGGGTCCTTCCATGGTAAATCACCTCAGGTCTCCTGGGTTCATGGACTTTATTTGCAACATATCATGGAAATATCTCAACAATATCAGTGTCATCTCCAATTTCACTTATTTCTTCATAGGTTGTGTAATGTGTGATGTGTTTTACATGTGTTGAGCTAATTTACCAACTCTGATTAATTATTAGTGATGCAGAAATCACATCAGTGTGTTTTCATGTTTGGCTCTGATCTGCTGTCTGGTCCGTTTCCTCT
>NW_007580672.1:3098-6302 GCF_000690725.1 Stegastes partitus | reverse complement strand
TGGAGCAAAAATGTCTGGTACGTGTCTGAAGTATTCCTTTACATAAATGGTCATAGAGCTCAAGGAATAAGATTACTGCAGGAGTCTGTGGATTTTCAGTTAATCTGGAAAATGTGTCAGACGGTATTAACGTCTGTGTTGAATTTGTTATTTGGTGAGATTTAATGTAAAGCTTATGTTCACTTGTGTTGCTTAAATTGTAAATTCAATATTTAAGTGTGTTGTTTCAGAGATTGTGTGAACCACTGCTGCAAGAATTCCTTTATAAAATCGTGCACAAAGCTGATCAACCATCTGGCTGTATTTAGGTAAGCATCAGTCAATAACAGAATAAAGATAGTGACTGAGGTCTGGTTTTTGTTCCTCCACAGCTTCCCAATATGACTAAAGACAGAAACACAAATATGGTGGTACTTGAATGAAGCTCTGTGCTGGGTTTACATTGTGTTTACCCTCCATCACCTTTTAATTGACTTACAACATTTACTCTGTGTTGATTTGACCCCAGCAATTTAAACTTAAGCAAAATGAAGAATGAGTCATCACATCCAGGCCTCTCCCACTGTCCCCATACACTCGCCTCCTCTCTACATTCGTCATCTCAAGAATGTCTTTTTTTTTTTTTCTTTTTTTTTTTCCCCCATTGATGGTGCTATGAAGAGATCAAATGCTGATTCTATGTCTTGGACATGGCTGACAGCTAGTGATGGGTCGGCGCATGTGTTGAGCTCCTGGAGTGAAACCCCGTGTCGATGCCCATATCGTCACGTGACCGATACAGCTGCTGTTTGCCGTAACTGAGGCGCTAAACTGCGTTTAAAAGGAAGCACATCTGTCAACGGGATGAATTTCTGTCAAAAGAATCGCTGAACTTTTGAAGCACAGTTCTTCCCCCGCCCCAAGCCATAATGGAGCCTGAAAAAGAGGAAGGTTTCCGCCGTGTGGGAACGTTTTGATCTTACATCTGCAAATAAGGTATTTGTTTTTTTTCCTCGTTTCATCCTGTTTTTCTCAGTCTCCACGTGATCTATCAGAATTCAAATCCATTTCAAAGTGACTCTTGTTTTAAATTGTTATCTTTTTTTTTTTTTTTCCTGTAATTTCTATGTTGCATTTCTTTGACAGAACTGTCCTACATAAATAAAAGCATCTCCTCAATGCTGAGGCTTTGTGGAGTGAGGCCAGAAAATGAGGAGGTCTCAAATGCACCAAAACCCAGCACAGATATTCAGACAACTTCCTCATGGTCGCTTTATTGATCATTTATTCATATTGGTTTTTTCTTAGTTCATTTTTGACCATCAGGCTTCCAGAAAGTATGCCTTGGACCAGGCAGCTCTCAGCTTCATTCTTAAAGACTGCCTGGCCCTCAGCATTGTGGAGAGTGAGGCGTTCAGGGAACCGCTTCAGGTCCTTGAGCCATCATACGTTTTGCCAGCCAGAAAGGTTTATATAGAACAAGTTAGAGAAGTAGTTGATGTGTCTAATTTATTTAATATTAATTTTAAATATATTGATTTGGGCTGCAAGGTGGCACAGTTGGTAGCACTGTTGCCTCACAGCTAGAAGGTCGCCGGTTCACGTCCCGGTGAGGACACCCGGGATCCATGTTCTCCCCGTGCAGCGTGGGTTCTCTCCGGGTTCTCCGGCTTCCTCCCACAGTCCACAAACATGCTGAGGTTAATTGGAGATTGTAAATTGTCCGTAGGTGTGAATGTGAGTGTGCTTGGTTGTCTGTCTCTAAGTGTAGCCCTGTGATAGACTGGTTACCTGTCCAGGTGAACCTGCCTTCACCCTGAGTCAGCTGGGATAGACTCCAGCCCCCCATGACCCTAATGAGGATTGATCGGTGTATAGATGATGGATGGATAGATATATTGATTTGCTTTTGGTTTAATTTGGTTTATTTGCAGACTGTCAAAGGCATGGGGGCCAAAAAATATGAGGAGGAACGAGAACGAGTGAAAAAGGAAGCAGAGCAGCTGTGGCAGTGAGCATAACAGCTGACATGTGGACATCTGTGAACATGGAGGCTTACTCGGCTCTTACTTGTCACTACATTAATGAGAATATGCAGCTGTGTACATCTGTGTTAAGAGTTTCCACAAAGTCACACTGCTGACAATTTGGCCCGAGTCAAAAGGGGCGTGATGGATGACTGGGCCAGAACCAGTAAAGTAACGTGTCTTGTGACTGACGCAGCACCAAATATGATTTAATCTGCAACAAGTCTACAGATTCAGCATTAGGTTTGCATTGCACACACACTAAATTTAATACTAAAAAAATCATGCGATCAAATTCCTGCATTTGTGTCAATCAGACACAAATCCAGGCAAATCGTAGCTTCCTTCAGATCAAGCACCACAGCCAAAGAGAAGCTCGCTGGAGATGGGACGGCCAACCCTGAAGCTCATCAGTGAGGCGCCAACACGCTGGAACAGCACATATCAAAGCTGTCAAGGCTGCATGATGAGAAGGAACCAGTGTGGGTCTCCCTGGCCTTGCTAACAAGCATAGCTCCACTGACAGCTGATGAGTTCACCATCATAGGAGGAACTTCTTGTGCTTGCTCCTTTCCATCAGGCTACAGTGGAGATGTCTGAAGAGAAGAGAGCTTCCGGGTCAAAGGTCATCCCCATGATGAAAAAGCTCCATCATGCACTTGAGCGTAATGCTTCAGATCTCCACACACAGGCAGCAGAACACCTCCACGACCATCTGAGGCCACGAGTCACAGATGCTGCTTCAATCTGGAGTCATTCAGTGTGTTGTCCCCATCAACACTTCTACACCAGATTTAAATCACTTTCGTAGTTCCTTCAAATGCAGTGAAGCAGTCAGTCGACTAAAATCAGAATGTGCGGCTGTGATTGGGCGCACATCAACTGAGCCACAGCCTGGACCTTCAGAACCCACTTCAGACATGTTATGCAGTTTTATCAGTTTATCTGTGCATTTATTTGCCTGCAAATCATGCAGTAAGATGCCAATTTGTTGTTGTTTTTAGATACCTGTGGCAGCACCTGGATGAGGAAGTTGGCGGCAGACCACCAACGTCACAGCTGATTCAGTCATTGAGGTTCAGAGGTACCTGGCAGAGACCAACGTTCCAGGGCCCAGGATCCGCTGAAATATTGGGACACCCAGAAGAACCAGAACCCAAACCTCCTCCGGCTGTCCCTAGAGGTTTTGCGCACACAC
>NW_007580672.1:0-874 GCF_000690725.1 Stegastes partitus | reverse complement strand
ACATCAAGACAGAGTTTTCAGATGTGATCATTTTCAGTGACTTACATGTAAACCAAAGGCCCAGACGCATTGAAATATCACCATCGACCCTGTTGTTCAAGTCAGGAGATGGACCATAATGACTCTACATCTGTGAAGGTCGTGGGTTTGCTGGTGGTGGAGAAACAACAGGAGGGTCAACCTGAGGCTCTGGCTGTCATCAGAGGAGGATGTCTCATCGTCAGGGTCCTCCTCAACATCATCATCCTCTGACTCTGACACATTCACCTCTGTGTCACTTCCATGAGATGTGACAACAGCTCATTGATAAAAACCTTTCCTTAGAAGTCATTTTCAGCTGAAGGAGCAGAAAAAGAGAGCACACAGCGAAATGGTTTAGAAATAAGCTGTCCAAGCTGTTCTATGTGTGCTCCCCCGCATGCCACATGATCTATCAGTTAAGATTGTGTTAGGTTTGGGCCTTAAAGCGTTGTGCAGGTTTTAACAGTTCATGCTGTTATGACCTCAACATCATCCATTACATCCAAAACAAAAGTGGATAAAATGTTGATATATCTTTTATTTTTATTTGACTAAAACAGCCCAAAGAACACTGATGCATACAACATGTGTAGAGGACACTGAACACATTTCATCGTGTTCACTTCATGTTTTCTCAAATACCCCATTAAATCAGGAAAACTCATCAAATTAAAGGCAAAGAAATTGATCTCAGCCATTTTTTAAAACAGATATTAAACATTGAATGGGCTCAAATTGACCCTAAAGATAAAAGAACGGTGAAAGTGATGCTGCTGTGGGCTGGACTATGAAGAGAGGTTAGCAGGTTAGAGCTGTATGATGTCACCTTTATGACTTATGTCAAACTGATGCT
>NW_007580671.1:0-5605 GCF_000690725.1 Stegastes partitus | reverse complement strand
AAATCACAACATTCTAAAAAAAAATTTTAAAAACAACATTTTTCAAATTGGTTCTTTAAGTGTGTTCTGTATCAAACCCAGTTAAAAGCTAATCTTTGTTTTTGAAGCTGTCATCGGGACATTGTGGTCTCAAGGTGAAAACGCTCAGCCAGAGTTTTTTTCACTCATGATGTGTCACCTCGCGTCTATCAAACACCAGATGAACACGTTGATAAGATTGATCGATTAAAGTTAGCATCAGTGTGTCAACTGGTAGGTTTTTTTTCATTCAGGCGACATGGACTCTCCTTGCATAGCCTCTCTTGGAGTTTGCTCAAATGCAGCATTTGTTATGAGAAGACCCCAAAGCCTTCAACAGGGGACCAAGTTTATGTCATGAATTCACCGCAACATGTTAATAGAAATAGGCAGAACTTAGTTTGTAAAATGAACTAGTTGCCTTTTGGATACTCTGTATTGAATATAGAAGGTAATATTTAGAGTGAAGGACCTGGGAAGGGTCTACTCGTCCTCTCCTCTGAGCTCAGACTGCTCCTGTATAGATTGGAGAGACTGGTGTTCTTTCCTTCCTGTGACCTTCATTGCAGTCTTAACAAGACGTGCCAGCCTAGACTGTAGCTCTCCTGAAAGGTTAGCATACCATGCCTGAATCCAATACCTGATTAGGCGCTCCAAGTTTGCCTGATGGAATAAATACATGAATTTCTGGTCATTCCAGGACACTTCTCAAAATGTGCAACCACTGCTGGAGTGTAGGCTGCAGACATGGGCGGGTAAATGTGTTACCAGTGTGGACACAAAGGCACAAGTATGCATGATTAATCTGATCGCCTACTGTCTTGAGGTCAAAAGTCTGTTAGTGTCACACCAATGTGTAAATTTGCTGTTTTGAGAGTTTAAGGATGATGTATAATTGGCGCACTTGGAGCCAGTTTTCATTTATTAAAAGTTCTCAAGTGTTAAATATGTAACAGACGAAGGTGGAATCTGCAAACACTGCTTTAAATTTGAGTACTTGATCAATGAAAAGGGGATTTTTGCAGACTTTTGGTACCTGAAATTGTTCTTTTTTAAAAACACAAGATTTAGGTTTACGTTGATTTGATATGTTGATGATTAGATTTGAGCATTAGGATTAACTTTGGGGCAAACTGAGGTAGCTGTAGAACAAAAACTGATTCTATTGATTTATAGTAGCTCTGTTTTTGGCTTCTATGTTTCCTCTAAGCAGCTACTGTTTAATGTGGAGCAAAAACAGCTCATTGAATTTTCCCAGACTTAATATGATGTCTTCAAATTGCTTCCTATGCAAAGATATCATCTAAATATAAGAATCTGGAACAAGGTGATCAATAATCAGTTATTTTCTGTTAGTTGACTGATGTTTGCATCGTTGACGAATCAGCTTTATTCATAACAAAACAATGAAAACGAGGACATGGAGCTATATTAATGTATTCAATAAACATATTTAAGTTTTTGGAGACAGTATTTCTGAATTCATTTTGGAAACTGGACACAGTGAATGTTTTTGTTTAGCACTAAATATATAAAAATGCAAATTGAGACGATGCTGAAAATGAACATTCTCATTCGGAAGCTCCCTCGCTTTCCAGATAAAACAGTGGGAAGATAAATTAGCATAGTGTGACTCTCTCTAGGAGGTGTTAAGTTTGCAGGCAGGGGTGGGAGGATGATGGCTGATGGATGAAGATGCTGCGTCTTCATCGCTCCGGCACAAAGGCACAAAAAGCCAGACAGGCAGAGAGAGAGAGCGTTGCATTCAGGTCGGGGAGAGTACACGACTCGCTTTCGAGACAGACAAATGGGCAGAGGGAAACATTGGTCTGACAGACGGAGCGAACCCTGGTCAGATACGAAGCCGTTTGAAGTTGTTGATATTCTCCTCTGACTGGTGACGCCAAACCCAATCCAGCTAGTTTAAGTACATGAGCGTCAGCCGGGGAGTCTTTTCAATCTGACATCAAAGCTCTGCTTCTAAGTAGACCTTCTCCCTCCATTTGTGCACTTCTGAACTTATGTTTGTTGTTGTCTTGTGTATTCTGAGATTCCCCTCCGCCAAGCTTTCTCACTAAATTTTTCAGCAGCAAAAACACTGGTTATTGCACTCCAGAGAGACACTCGGTGCTTTGAGATGCATCGAAATCAAAAGGCTAGAAGAAGAATAGCGTTCGCCTTGTTTCTCAAACCATATGTTCATTACTAAACAAGACCGGTCTGACAGCTATGATAATGAAGAGAGACTTAAATTAACAGTTGATTAAACACTAAAAACAAAAGCGGCACATGAAATTTGGCGTGGGCTGCACTACTCATCATGTAAAACAAAAAGTTCTGGGGGAGCTTAATGAAGTCTGATGTCATCACAGTTGTCTTCGTGTGGGTTTGGAGACCGAACATCTCAAATTAAAAAATGCACAAACTGAGGTTTGCATTTGGAAAGACATGGACACTTACTCATTAGAATACTCTAATGAAGCCACATTATTGTAACCAGTCTTTTTAACATGTGTTTGTCAAGCCCACAGTGTTATAAAAGCATCATACTAACTAAATTACTGAACTACCCCTTTAATGGCTACTGAGGCAGTCGGACAAGCTGTAAACATACACTGAACCAGACATGGAGCGACATAATAATTCATTTCATTGTGTTTCTTTCCAACTGAAAAAAATTCCCTCCTTTTAGCTCCATTTTTGGTCTCCTCCAGCTTGCCGCAGTGTTCACCAGCTAGTCAGTAACGTTGTCTGTGTTGTTTGATTGTGAGATTCTTTTAGTGTTTAGTCGGTTAATCTGATGCAGCATTAGCACTGAATTAGTTTAGTTTCTTTCCAGCTGAAAAAGTTTCTCTCCTTTTAGCTCCATTTTTGGTCTCCACCAACTCGTAAAAAAATGTATGTTGTTCTTTTGTTGCTAAATGTTCCTCACTGTTTACCAGCTAGTCACTAACGTTGTCTGTGTTGTCTGATTGTGAGATTCTGGTAGCACATACGATTGTGTTTCTTTCACCCTGAAAAATGTTTACCCGATCATCTTCCTCCTTTTAGCTCCGTTTTTGGTTTCCACCAACTCATGAAAAGAAATGCGTTGCTCTTTTGCTGCAAATTCAGATTCTGAGAATCCAGCAGTGTGTAGTTGGTTCATCTGATGCAACATTTATTTGGTTGTGTTTCTTTCCACCTGAAAAATGTTTGTAATTTTTTTGTCCTTTCCACTCGGGTTTTGATCTCCACCAACTTGTAACAGAAATATGTGCCTCTTCTGTTGCTAAACACTCTGCTATGGCTGCCGGTTTAAGCCTACCAATGCATTTCTTGTGGCTTTCTCTTCTCCTTGCACCATCTGCTTGAAACCGTTTTTAAAATTTACCTCACACTACAGCAAACAACAACCTCCAGGCAGCAACCTAAACACACTGAAGTGTGTATTTGGATCATGCAGTAAAGCAGCTCTGCTACTCCTTTGCCATGAATTAGCCATTTAATGACAGGCTTGCCTCCCTGCATTCCACCAAAACAATTACTCTGTCACTATTTAAGTGAAACCATCAGTGCATCCTGTTCTAAGTTTCCAAGACGACCGTGATTGGTTTAATAAAATACAAACACACCACGGCATCTTTGTCCCCTATCGAAGACTGATGACGAGGTGCGGTCAGACCGTTCTGCACAGGGCTGTGTCAGCGTAGAATGTAGTAAAATGAACCATCTTTGCAGTATTTTGAGCTGAAAAACTGAAAGACACATTCTGGGGACATGTGAGACTTTAATTAATTTACTGGAAAAGCCTTAAAAGAGAAGGAAAAGAGGAAAATTAACCAACTTGTCGTGCTTTTTCTGTTCTTTCTCAACACACACAGGGCATACAAGACCATCGAGGATGAAGATCTCAAGTTTCCACTTATATACGGTGAAGGGAAGAAGGTAAGCGGCTGTAATCGTGTATGTGTCATCTCCAAGACCTGCGCGTCTATTCTGGAACCTGGAACTGCAGAGAAAATTGCTTGCACCAAAATTGCCAGACGCACACATCGACTACATGCCTGCCAACCTCCCAGAGAGTGGGCGAACACTTGATGTGTAACACAGTTTGTGCATGCGTGCGTCAGTCCGGCAGCACAACCACATCCAACACACACTTCCATTCAGACGGACACGCAACAGACACACACACAACGCTTTATGGCAGTCGTCTCTCGGAGAGGCGACGTTAATCCCCGCTGGGATAGCAGGGGGAGAGATGAGAAGAAACCGAAAAACACTCCAGCAAATAAATTGCACAAAAACGCCTTAAATTCTCAGTCATGTCAATTTGTTTCATATTCTCAATCAATTCGGTTTGATGCAAAGAGAGACATAACAAGGAGCTCCATCAGAGAGGAAGACAGCTTCTGACGGCCACACAGTGCCAGTGTTGTCTGATGAATAGCTGGTAAATTCAAAGAACAGTCACAACAAAGACTTTTCACGCAGCGATGAAGGAGAGGAGGAGCGCTGCAAAGGGATTGGATAATTGAAAGAATAGTTTAGTTTCAGCGCACTTTTGACACTTTGCAACAGTGCTGCACATTACGTGTAAACTCCGGCTGCCACTTTCAGTCTGACTTGTTCTGAACAAATCTATTTATGCAAGAAAGGGATACTGGCATTATATGAAAGAAGTAAAAAAAAGTCTGAGAGATGCTGTAAGAAGAGCGCTAAACGAGTTCTTTGAATGTTTTGCGTGCCAATTTATCTTGTCAAGTCACTGTTATTTATGTAGCGTACTTTAAACAGCAGCTGTTGAGCCACAGGGCTTTCCAGTAGAAAAATGAGATTGGCATTATGAATTTACAAGTTTAACAAATTAAAAAACTGTGGTGAAAACCCTACAGTGTCGTTTATGGTGTGGATTTACCCGAGTAGCTTAAATATTTTGGTTAAATGATGTAGAATGCATGACTATATTATTATAAGAAGGCTAACCCCTATGGAATTAACTAGTAATTAAATATGTCAAATATATGTAGTGTTGTAAATAGTACAAGATCCCCCCTGACTAAAGTAGGAACTCTGGTGTTAACATGCTGGAGGGACTGTATGTCTTACATGGTGACTGGAGGAGGAAACACTGCCATCATGTTTCCTATCACTTAGCATGAGACTGTGTTTGTTCATGTCGTCATGAAGAGCTAAAAATGCTGTTTAAAAATTAAAGTACATCAGAAACCTGAAGTAACTCGTCTGTGTTTTCCAGGCGCGGGTGTTGGCCACCATCGGCGTGACCCGTGGGCTCGGCGACCACGACCTCAAAGTCCACGACTCCAACATCTACATCAAGCCGTTCCTTTCCTGTTGTCCAGAGGTAACGGCTAACACCGTCGGCGCTAACGCAGATAGAGTTTGGCTCAGTAACTTTAAAACGAATCTTATTCTGTGTTTTTGTTCAGTAAAAAGCATATATCCTGAGGTTTTGGTACTTTCTGTAGGGTGCTATTGCCTAAAGAATGCATTATGTTTTGTTGATATATGCTTTTTACAAGACAGAGATGATATTTGACTTTTACTCTTAACATTTTTAACATTTGACACATTTAACACGTCA
>NW_007580670.1:0-5605 GCF_000690725.1 Stegastes partitus | reverse complement strand
TGACGTGTTAAATGTGTCAAATGTTAAAAATGTTAAGAGTAAAAGTCAAATATCATCTCTGTCTTGTAAAAAGCATATATCAACAAAACATAATGCATTCTTTAGGCAATAGCACCCTACAGAAAGTACCAAAACCTCAGGATATATGCTTTTTACTGAACAAAAACACAGAATAAGATTCGTTTTAAAGTTACTGAGCCAAACTCTATCTGCGTTAGCGCCGACGGTGTTAGCCGTTACCTCTGGACAACAGGAAAGGAACGGCTTGATGTAGATGTTGGAGTCGTGGACTTTGAGGTCGTGGTCGCCGAGCCCACGGGTCACGCCGATGGTGGCCAACACCCGCGCCTGGAAAACACAGACGAGTTACTTCAGGTTTCTGATGTACTTTAATTTTTAAACAGCATTTTTAGCTCTTCATGACGACATGAACAAACACAGTCTCATGCTAAGTGATAGGAAACATGATGGCAGTGTTTCCTCCTCCAGTCACCATGTAAGACATACAGTCCCTCCAGCATGTTAACACCAGAGTTCCTACTTTAGTCAGGGGGGATCTTGTACTATTTACAACACTACATATATTTGACATATTTAATTACTAGTTAATTCCATAGGGGTTAGCCTTCTTATAATAATATAGTCATGCATTCTACATCATTTAACCAAAATATTTAAGTTACTCGGGTAAATTCACACCATAAACGACACTGTAGGGTTTTCACGTCAGTTTTTAAATTTGTTAAACTTGTAAATTCATAATGCCAATCTCATTTTTCTACTGGAAAGCCCTGTGGCTCAACAGCTGCTGTTTAAAGTACGCTACATAAATAACAGTGACTTGACAAGATAAATTGGCACGCAAAACATTCAAAGAACTCGTTTAGCGCTCTTCTTACAGCATCTCTCAGACTTTTTTTTACTTCTTTCATATAATGCCAGTATCCCTTTCTTGCATAAATAGATTTGTTCAGAACAAGTCAGACTGAAAGTGGCAGCCGGAGTTTACACGTAATGTGCAGCACTGTTGCAAAGTGTCAAAAGTGCGCTGAAACTAAACTATTCTTTCAATTATCCAATCCCTTTGCAGCGCTCCTCCTCTCCTTCATCGCTGCGTGAAAAGTCTTTGTTGTGACTGTTCTTTGAATTTACCAGCTATTCATCAGACAACACTGGCACTGTGTGGCCGTCAGAAGCTGTCTTCCTCTCTGATGGAGCTCCTTGTTATGTCTCTCTTTGCATCAAACCGAATTGATTGAGAATATGAAACAAATTGACATGACTGAGAATTTAAGGCGTTTTTGTGCAATTTATTTGCTGGAGTGTTTTTCGGTTTCTTCTCATCTCTCCCCCTGCTATCCCAGCGGGGATTAACGTCGCCTCTCCGAGAGACGACTGCCATAAAGCGTTGTGTGTGTGTCTGTTGCGTGTCCGTCTGAATGGAAGTGTGTGTTGGATGTGGTTGTGCTGCCGGACTGACGCACGCATGCACAAACTGTGTTACACATCAAGTGTTCGCCCACTCTCTGGGAGGTTGGCAGGCATGTAGTCGATGTGTGCGTCTGGCAATTTTGGTGCAAGCAATTTTCTCTGCAGTTCCAGGTTCCAGAATAGACGCGCAGGTCTTGGAGATGACACATACACGATTACAGCCGCTTACCTTCTTCCCTTCACCGTATATAAGTGGAAACTTGAGATCTTCATCCTCGATGGTCTTGTATGCCCTGTGTGTGTTGAGAAAGAACAGAAAAAGCACGACAAGTTGGTTAATTTTCCTCTTTTCCTTCTCTTTTAAGGCTTTTCCAGTAAATTAATTAAAGTCTCACATGTCCCCAGAATGTGTCTTTCAGTTTTTCAGCTCAAAATACTGCAAAGATGGTTCATTTTACTACATTCTACGCTGACACAGCCCTGTGCAGAACGGTCTGACCGCACCTCGTCATCAGTCTTCGATAGGGGACAAAGATGCCGTGGTGTGTTTGTATTTTATTAAACCAATCACGGTCGTCTTGGAAACTTAGAACAGGATGCACTGATGGTTTCACTTAAATAGTGACAGAGTAATTGTTTTGGTGGAATGCAGGGAGGCAAGCCTGTCATTAAATGGCTAATTCATGGCAAAGGAGTAGCAGAGCTGCTTTACTGCCTGATCCAAATACACACTTCAGTGTGTTTAGGTTGCTGCCTGGAGGTTGTTGTTTGCTGTAGTGTGAGGCAAATTTTAAAAACGGTTTCAAGCAGATGGTGCAAGGAGAAGAGAAAGCCACAAGAAATGCATTGGTAGGCTTAAACCGGCAGCCATAGCAGAGTGTTTAGCAACAGAAGAGGCACATATTTCTGTTACAAGTTGGTGGAGATCAAAACCCGAGTGGAAAGGACAAAAAAATTACAAACATTTTTCAGGTGGAAAGAAACACAACCAAATAAATGTTGCATCAGATGAACCAACTACACACTGCTGGATTCTCAGAATCTGAATTTGCAGCAAAAGAGCAACGCATTTCTTTTCATGAGTTGGTGGAAACCAAAAACGGAGCTAAAAGGAGGAAGATGATCGGGTAAACATTTTTCAGGGTGAAAGAAACACAATCGTATGTGCTACCAGAATCTCACAATCAGACAACACAGACAACGTTAGTGACTAGCTGGTAAACAGTGAGGAACATTTAGCAACAAAAGAACAACATACATTTTTTTACGAGTTGGTGGAGACCAAAAATGGAGCTAAAAGGAGAGAAACTTTTTCAGCTGGAAAGAAACTAAACTAATTCAGTGCTAATGCTGCATCAGATTAACCGACTAAACACTAAAAGAATCTCACAATCAAACAACACAGACAACGTTACTGACTAGCTGGTGAACACTGCGGCAAGCTGGAGGAGACCAAAAATGGAGCTAAAAGGAGGGAATTTTTTTCAGTTGGAAAGAAACACAATGAAATGAATTATTATGTCGCTCCATGTCTGGTTCAGTGTATGTTTACAGCTTGTCCGACTGCCTCAGTAGCCATTAAAGGGGTAGTTCAGTAATTTAGTTAGTATGATGCTTTTATAACACTGTGGGCTTGACAAACACATGTTAAAAAGACTGGTTACAATAATGTGGCTTCATTAGAGTATTCTAATGAGTAAGTGTCCATGTCTTTCCAAATGCAAACCTCAGTTTGTGCATTTTTTAATTTGAGATGTTCGGTCTCCAAACCCACACGAAGACAACTGTGATGACATCAGACTTCATTAAGCTCCCCCAGAACTTTTTGTTTTACATGATGAGTAGTGCAGCCCACGCCAAATTTCATGTGCCGCTTTTGTTTTTAGTGTTTAATCAACTGTTAATTTAAGTCTCTCTTCATTATCATAGCTGTCAGACCGGTCTTGTTTAGTAATGAACATATGGTTTGAGAAACAAGGCGAACGCTATTCTTCTTCTAGCCTTTTGATTTCGATGCATCTCAAAGCACCGAGTGTCTCTCTGGAGTGCAATAACCAGTGTTTTTGCTGCTGAAAAATTTAGTGAGAAAGCTTGGCGGAGGGGAATCTCAGAATACACAAGACAACAACAAACATAAGTTCAGAAGTGCACAAATGGAGGGAGAAGGTCTACTTAGAAGCAGAGCTTTGATGTCAGATTGAAAAGACTCCCCGGCTGACGCTCATGTACTTAAACTAGCTGGATTGGGTTTGGCGTCACCAGTCAGAGGAGAATATCAACAACTTCAAACGGCTTCGTATCTGACCAGGGTTCGCTCCGTCTGTCAGACCAATGTTTCCCTCTGCCCATTTGTCTGTCTCGAAAGCGAGTCGTGTACTCTCCCCGACCTGAATGCAACGCTCTCTCTCTCTGCCTGTCTGGCTTTTTGTGCCTTTGTGCCGGAGCGATGAAGACGCAGCATCTTCATCCATCAGCCATCATCCTCCCACCCCTGCCTGCAAACTTAACACCTCCTAGAGAGAGTCACACTATGCTAATTTATCTTCCCACTGTTTTATCTGGAAAGCGAGGGAGCTTCCGAATGAGAATGTTCATTTTCAGCATCGTCTCAATTTGCATTTTTATATATTTAGTGCTAAACAAAAACATTCACTGTGTCCAGTTTCCAAAATGAATTCAGAAATACTGTCTCCAAAAACTTAAATATGTTTATTGAATACATTAATATAGCTCCATGTCCTCGTTTTCATTGTTTTGTTATGAATAAAGCTGATTCGTCAACGATGCAAACATCAGTCAACTAACAGAAAATAACTGATTATTGATCACCTTGTTCCAGATTCTTATATTTAGATGATATCTTTGCATAGGAAGCAATTTGAAGACATCATATTAAGTCTGGGAAAATTCAATGAGCTGTTTTTGCTCCACATTAAACAGTAGCTGCTTAGAGGAAACATAGAAGCCAAAAACAGAGCTACTATAAATCAATAGAATCAGTTTTTGTTCTACAGCTACCTCAGTTTGCCCCAAAGTTAATCCTAATGCTCAAATCTAATCATCAACATATCAAATCAACGTAAACCTAAATCTTGTGTTTTTAAAAAAGAACAATTTCAGGTACCAAAAGTCTGCAAAAATCCCCTTTTCATTGATCAAGTACTCAAATTTAAAGCAGTGTTTGCAGATTCCACCTTCGTCTGTTACATATTTAACACTTGAGAACTTTTAATAAATGAAAACTGGCTCCAAGTGCGCCAATTATACATCATCCTTAAACTCTCAAAACAGCAAATTTACACATTGGTGTGACACTAACAGACTTTTGACCTCAAGACAGTAGGCGATCAGATTAATCATGCATACTTGTGCCTTTGTGTCCACACTGGTAACACATTTACCCGCCCATGTCTGCAGCCTACACTCCAGCAGTGGTTGCACATTTTGAGAAGTGTCCTGGAATGACCAGAAATTCATGTATTTATTCCATCAGGCAAACTTGGAGCGCCTAATCAGGTATTGGATTCAGGCATGGTATGCTAACCTTTCAGGAGAGCTACAGTCTAGGCTGGCACGTCTTGTTAAGACTGCAATGAAGGTCACAGGAAGGAAAGAACACCAGTCTCTCCAATCTATACAGGAGCAGTCTGAGCTCAGAGGAGAGGACGAGTAGACCCTTCCCAGGTCCTTCACTCTAAATATTACCTTCTATATTCAATACAGAGTATCCAAAAGGCAACTAGTTCATTTTACAAACTAAGTTCTGCCTATTTCTATTAACATGTTGCGGTGAATTCATGACATAAACTTGGTCCCCTGTTGAAGGCTTTGGGGTCTTCTCATAACAAATGCTGCATTTGAGCAAACTCCAAGAGAGGCTATGCAAGGAGAGTCCATGTCGCCTGAATGAAAAAAAACCTACCAGTTGACACACTGATGCTAACTTTAATCGATCAATCTTATCAACGTGTTCATCTGGTGTTTGATAGACGCGAGGTGACACATCATGAGTGAAAAAAACTCTGGCTGAGCGTTTTCACCTTGAGACCACAATGTCCCGATGACAGCTTCAAAAACAAAGATTAGCTTTTAACTGGGTTTGATACAGAACACACTTAAAGAACCAATTTGAAAAATGTTGTTTTTAAAATTTTTTTTTAGAATGTTGTGATTT
>NW_007580669.1:8275-10061 GCF_000690725.1 Stegastes partitus | reverse complement strand
TGCAAAAGATAACCATTCTGAATTACACTATTTTTATTTATTCTGGGTTCCATCCTTCCTGAAACCTACGGATGCACACTTGATTCATTGAAGCTACTTTACCAAGTTTACACATCCAGCAAACACGGAGCAACACCTATATTCATTTCTAGTTGTGGTCATGGTTGCCTGGCGAACACAAGTCTGCTGTTGACTTTATTTCTTTCTTTTTGTTTGCTTCTCTCCCTGTGGATGTGTTATGTGCTGGGGGCACATTTTTTACCCTTCCTTCAGTTTAGCATATTTTCCTCTCGTTTTATGTTTGTTTGGAGCTTGTTTTTCGTACATTTAAGTATTTTTTCAGGGGAGCATGTTTAGTTCAGTTTTTTTTTGGCTTTCTGTTCTGCTTGCTCTTGCTCTTGCCTCCTAACCAGCTTCCCTACAGGCTCCTCATGGCTGCGGCGCGTCTCGGACCCATGCGCGCCCTCACAGCCCAACTGCCATGTTGGCAGCCTTCACTGATGCTGGCCTGGCATCTTTTCCTTTTGATTTTTCGATTGTTTGACCCGGCGGGATCGGTCGGCCAGTTTTCGTTCCTTGGATTTCGGTGGGTGAGATTTCCTTTAGTTCGGTGTTGGCACCGGCTTCGATGGCCCTGGATAGGGTTGGCCCGGTGCCACATCTTTTTGTTCTGTTTGGCCGACCTGCCGGGTCCACCTTTGATTTGGGACTTTGGTTGTTTTTTTGGGGGGCACGGGGTGATTGGGGAGTTTATTCATTTTCTTTCAAATTGTTTTAAAAAATAAAACAAATAAAAGTTAAAATACCCTGGTTCCCCCTGTTACCTTTTTAATATGTTGGTGCCTTCTTTGGGCCTTAACAGGATGTAACAGGGAAATATCAGACTTTGTAGCTGCAATACAATCCACTATGTTCACCAGCTGGATGAAAACTTGATCTGGCTAAATTAGTTTATTCAGAGCTTTGTTTGCTGACCACAGATGGAAGCTTGTTGCAGTGGGAGTGTAAAAGATTTTTTTCTATGTACTTTGCTGCAGTGACGTCAACATGAAAGTCTCAATTCCAGCTTCAGGACCTGCTGATGTCACTGTGTTTCCAAGAAAGACAGGTAAAGGACCTTTTCTATTTCACTTCTGCCACCATAACCTAACAATTAAAGCGAATGAAATTGAGACAGATGCTCAGGTCAATTTGAGAAATGTGCCAGTCGCATAAAGTACTAATATCACAAACACAGCACGTACAAAATGTTAGGGAGAAAGAAACTTTGACATGTTAGAGGTACATTAACAGGGAAAACTGAGGGGGGCCATTGTTTAGTAACTTTCCAGTAACATATTATACAAACAATTTAACAATTTTCACTGCTTGACTCCTCATCATCTGCTTAGCTGTGATGGTTGCCCATGCTACATGTGCTGCAAACAGCGTAACAGCTATTGTAAACATGGACCAGCTCTGTTGGACAAACTGTTATAATACAGACGTGTGAAGATGCGTGTTTACCAGGGTCTCCACGGGTAACAAGCTACTTTGAAACTTTCAAGGGATTTGTTATCAATAAAGCCACTCTCATCTTTACCTCCTCACAGGTCAAGCGGAGGTGAACAGCAACAGTATGGGCTCTGGACCCTCTGGCTATTACTACCAGGGTGCGTGGCAAGCGCTGAGTGGCACCAAAGTTCACCAGTTCAACAATGACTCAGCCATCACTCAGTGTCTGCAAGACAAAGTGGTCCACCTGTACGGAGACTCCACCATCCGGCAGTGGTTTGAATATTTCGTT
>NW_007580669.1:5496-6530 GCF_000690725.1 Stegastes partitus | reverse complement strand
CGTCCGTTTACTTTTGACAACACACTAAAAACTTCAATATTTCATCTTCAGATCCATTTTTAAACCTGCACTTCTTCTTTAACCTGAGGATAACAGCTCAGTAAAGGTAGGCTACGTGCACCGTATATCTTGTAAAGACTCTCCACAGGTGGCTCTAGTTTATCCTGTCATATACACGGCAACAGCATTTTTCTTGTCTGTGCATAAAGAAATGATTTTATTCTGGCCTATAAGCAGTTTATTGTAAAGGCCTTAAGTCATATTTATGAACAGAGTGCAATCACATTTAAAAACCAAAAGTACAGTTCGACCATTTGGCCACGACCCCCAACAAATCAAAGTATTGAAAAACTGTGTATTTTTATTTGTGTTATTTACTTAATTACTCATTGGACACATTTTTAGTTTTAAAGCTGATAGAATGATGGGCACACCTCTTGTTTTTTTTTTTTAAACAATTGTTGTTTGTGTGTTTGTTTTCCCGAGGTGGATGGATGAGAAAAGGACTGGGACAGGTAACGTCAGTAGAAGGAAAGCTTGTGTGGACTTTCACAGCTCCTCACCTCGGCTACTGGATTGCAGCACCTTTGTCATCTACCAGAGGCAAGTGTTCACCATAATAATGTTAAAATGTTGTGTACAGAAAACAGTATTTTTCTCTGTAGGGCCTTCTTTTGCCAATCAAACAGTAACATGGTGACACGATGGTTATCAGTAAAATACACTCAATGACTATAACGACTGACAAGGATTTAGTTTGTGGTTGCTGTAAATTTTGCTTATATTGGAATTGTTGTAAGTTTTTCTCAGATCAGTGACTAAAAAAAAGGGAAAATAATTGTAATATAATTTCCAGTATTCATTTAAATGTACCTACATTAATAAGAAACAGCAAAAAGAGAAAAGAAAAGTTGATTATGATGATTTTAAGATTTTTTTTTTTTTACATACAGTATTTTTCTTTGTATGCTTCATTAAACATTTGATTTTATTTTCAAAACAATCTTGTAGGTTTCTTTGGACTTGCCGTCAAC
>NW_007580669.1:1784-3037 GCF_000690725.1 Stegastes partitus | reverse complement strand
TACTGTAGTTTTCCACAAAAAAAAGCTTTTTCTGAATCACAGATACAGTATTGATGATCGATTGATATCCAATGTGGTAGAGTGGAAGTATATTAACAGTACTGTACAACTCTGATGCACATTTCTTCAGCATTCTCTTTTCATGCAACTTTGTGTTTCTGTTACACCATATTCCAGAGAAAAACTAGATTTTTTTGACTGCCAGAGGTAGAGATGAGTGACAAATAAAGGAAAAAAAAGTCAACACAAAGCATCTTAGAAAGGTGTTGGGCCACCAGAATAGCTTAAATGCATCTTGGCATTGATTGTACACATCCAGCTCTACTGGACAGACAGAACGCCATTCTTATGATGTATTGATGATGGTGGAGGGTGCTGTTCCACGTATCATCCATCCGCCTCATGTTCTACGGTCGCTCTCAAATGTATTCATACCCTCCCATTAAAGAAGGAAAAAAACAGCTGTCACTGAAATAAGTTGAAATTGACAAAAGCAATAATAAATAAAAATGTAGTGAACACCATGACATTGCTTTTGAATTGTGGTTCAGCAGAAATATATATTAAAAAAAACAAAACAAGCATCATGGGACCCATAGACTAATATTCTGCTGAACAACTCTTTGAGTCAATCACTGCAATCAAGTGTTTTCTGTAACTCTCAATCAGACTTCTGCTTCTGTTGACAGCTATTTTCATTTTGGCCCACTGCTCATCAGCAAAGTGCTCTAGTTTGTCCTGGACAGTTTTTAGTTTTCTGTTTTTTTTAAATTGCTATTTTCAACCACAATTCCAAAGCAATGTCTTATTTCACTAAATTATAATTTAGCAAATTTTTTTTATTTATTATTACTTTTTTAAATTTCTAGTTATTTGAGTGACTATTGTGAATTTTGCCTTTTCTTTAATGGAAGGGGATGAATACATTGGAGGACAACTGTTAATCTTTCTCAACAGTTCAGCTGGGTTAAGATCAGGGGCCTGCAAAGGCCACAGCATATGAGTCACATAAAACTATTTAGTCACCCTTTGTGCCCTATGAATGGGGGCACTGTCCCCCACTGTCTTCAGGATAACAAAGCTACTTCATAAGATAAAGGTAAATCACTCAAAACAGCTTTGCAGGATTTTTCACTTTAAAAAGAGAGACAAGTGGATCCAAACCAAACTAGCAACAACAACAGAGCTACTGGATCGCTTCACCGTAGGAGTCAGGAGTTCCCGTACTGGTGAAGAAGAAGAAACCCCCTTCA
>NW_007580669.1:0-1549 GCF_000690725.1 Stegastes partitus | reverse complement strand
ATTGTACACATCCAGCTCTACTGGACAGACAGAACGCCATTCTTATGATGTATTGATGATGGTGGAGGGTGCTGTTCCACGTATCATCCATCCGCCTCATGTTCTACGGTCGCTCTCAAATGTATTCATACCCTCCCATTAAAGAAGGAAAAAAACAGCTCTCACTGAAATAAGTTGAAATTGACAAAAGCAATAATAAATAAAAATGTAGTGAACACCATGACATTGCTTTTGAATTGTGGTTTAGCAGAAATATACATAAAAAAAAAAAAACAAGCATGATGGGACCCATAGACTAATATTCTGCTGAACAACCCTTTGAGCCAATCACTGCAATCAAGTGTTTTCTGTAACTTTCAATCAGACTTCTGCTTCTGTTGACAGCTATTTTGATTTTGGCTCACTGCTCATCAGCAAAGTGCTCTAGTTTGTCCTGGACAGTTTTTAGTTTTCTGTTTTTTTTTAAATTGCTATTTTCAACCACAATTCCAAAGCAATGTCTTATTTCACTAAATTATAATTTAGCAATTTTTTTTATTTATTATTACTTTTTTAAATTTCTAGTTATTTGAGTGACTATTGTGAATTTTGCCTTTTCTTTAATGGAAGGGGATGAATACATTTGAGTACGACTGTAAATCTGTTACAGCAGTTCAGCTGGGTTAAGATCAGGGGACTGCAAAGGCCACAGCATATGAGTCAACTACTGGATCGCTTCACCGTAGGAGTCAGGAGAAGAAGAAGAAACCCCCTTCATACTGTCTCTCTCACCCAAACTCTTTTTGCTCTTTGTAGTTGCAGTTTATGCAGTGAAGTCCTGCTATAATGTCTCTATGTGACTGTCGGTCTGATCTGTGACCGATCCTTGGTCACTTGAGCAAGAGTTGCTTTTAGGTTTTTCTTTGTGTTGTGCACAATTGCATGAGCATCAAATATTTACTGTCCACCACAGCTTTAGACCCTGTTCACTGATGTTTTCCTCCCACAAATCTAAGTACAGATGTCCTTTAAGTCATTCAGTTTCTTGCGGTCTGAAGCTCCTGCCAATCGAGCCCCATTTATGAACCCACTTTCAAAGTCACTTCTATTTTTTCCTCTGTCCATCCTGGGCCTGCTCAGAATGTTTTCTTTTAAATAAAACATGCTCCCAACATAATAATTTGTTATTTTCCCCTTAAACCCCTGAAACAATGCACTCATCATGAAAGAATACAGTGATGTTATACATCAAGTTAAACAGCAGAACCTGGGCTACAAGAACATATCAGCCATTTCTACATGCCTCAAACACGAAGTAAATGAATTATCAAATATGAACATCGATATAGCGCCACCACGTCAACCCACTCGTCACATTTCTGGCTCTGTCGCTCCTGTACGTTATGAAAGACGCACAACCTTCCTCTCAAAATGAAGCAGAGAGTCCCCAGATTCTAAACATGTCCATCAAAGCTCTCTGAAACCAAAGCATCAGCGAGAAACCACCCAAAGAACAGCAAAAACCGAAACCGCTTCGTCAAACTGTAGTTGTAAAATGTCTCTTACCTCA
>NW_007580668.1:10524-11604 GCF_000690725.1 Stegastes partitus | reverse complement strand
TCTGGTTGCCCATTCGTTTCAGGACATTGCTGGGTGAGGATTTGGATTGTGTTCATACAAAAGCTGATGTCATCTGTTTCCGCTGTTCAGTCAGTCTCTTGTCCAGGAATATTGTTGGAAGAAATCAAAGGTGGAGCCAAGCAAAGGATACGGCTTTGCTGTTTTCCCAAGATGGTCACAAGTCTGCAAAAATGTGCCAAAGTGTGCCAAAATGTGACCTCACCTGAACAGTCTATACTAAAAACTCTGTAATTTTGTTCTGCTTCACTTTATCAGTCAACCTTTGCAGAGAAAATGTTCACATATTGTGAGAGGTTTAGAGCTGCAGCTGGATCATTCCAAAGAGATAATTATCCTGAAAGTGCTTTTTTTTTTTTTTTTTAGGCGAACCTGAAAATCTTTCATTTGTGCTGTGTGCTATCTTCATTTACTCTTAACCAGTGACACATATACTGATATTTGCACATCTGAACAAATCTTACAAGTGTTCCTTTTATTATGACACAAGAATTATTCAGGTAGACCTTGTGAGGGTTATGGACTTGTTTTTGATGTGTTTCTTGGATTCCTGTTTTCTGTGTGTTTGGCTGGCGTGCCTTTCACTTTCAGGCTGGGCGGGGCCGATCAGAGGAGGACGCTCTCACACTGGCACAGCTGCGGCTCATCAGCTCAATCAGCAGACAGCCTAAAAGCCACTGCTTCACAGGACTCTGGTGCCAGATGATTGTGAACCCCACAAGCGGTACTTTCAGGCCCTTAGCAGCAGTTTAGAACTCGTATGTTCCTCTGCTAAGTCATTTTCGAGTTTCGAGTAACTGTGCGTATCCTCTTTGTTCTCAAGCGTCCTCTCCACCAGCCCAAGCGTCCAACCGCCCTGCACGCCAGACTCTACCCTCACGGCAATACTCGTCTAGTTCGCACCGTGCACAAGCACCATCACGGGAAAACTTCCACACGAGCAACGGCACCTTCACACGAGCACCGGCACGGACACTCCCCCTCCTGCACCGCCACTGCAACCTGCACACCTGCCCCGGATTCCCTACCTGCCTCCTGGTGCCCCACACCCCCTGGATTCCC
>NW_007580668.1:8895-9904 GCF_000690725.1 Stegastes partitus | reverse complement strand
TAACTGGCGTACGCACGTTTCTATTGCTTTTGAGCTGTTGGCAACACTTAGAGGTGATGCTGGGAAACTATTAATAATGTAAAAAAAAAAAAAAAAGGTCGTTCCTCAAAGTGATATACACATAAGAGACACACAGATAAGCAATTAACACACCCAGGTGTTTGCAATCCGATAAGTGGATATAAAAGTCTGCATAAAATGGTGCAGAAAATACTGTTAACAACAACGGCAGCTTTGGCACTGTTGGAGGATATTGCCAATGGAGCAGTGCGAAGACAACAGGTTTCCAGAGACCTCAGGACGACGACTGGCTCCTCTTGGAACTGTGCGTGAAGCTGCGGCCGTTATTGGAGCACATCAAGCAAAGGAGCCATGTCCTACCTGTGCCGACACAGTTGCTGACCACACTGGGTTTCCTAGCCACAGGGTCCTTTCAGAGGGAGCTGGCCAACTGATCGGGACTGTGCCAGTCAACACTGAGCCGAGCCATGCCAGCTGTGTGGGATGGAATTATCCAAATGTCAGCCAGATATGTCAAATTCCCATACACTGCAGTTGAACAGGACGACATAAAAGTGCAATTTGCAGCGAGAGCCGGTTTTCCTAATGTAATTGGAGCTATCGACTGCACACACATTGCTGTAAAGGCACCATCACAAGATGAATTTGTTCATGTAAACAGGAAGCATTTTCATTCAATCCATGTGTGTGATGCGCAAATGCATTTTACATTGTTGCGAGGTGGCCTGGATCAACACACGATTCATTCATTCTGACCAGCAGCATGGTTGGGAACAGGCTACAAGCCCTCCCCCCACCTTCTCATCCAGGGGAAACCGTGGAGAGAGTCAGTGACTTCAAGTTCCTTGGAACATACATTTCTCAGGACCTTTGTCTTTGAGGAGTTAAGTGCCAGGTTATTGAGGGAACACCAGGTTGTGAGGTTCAGGACCTCCTCTCTGTAGGCTGTCTCATCGTTGTTGTGAATCAGCCCAACCACAGTAGTGTC
>NW_007580668.1:5987-7280 GCF_000690725.1 Stegastes partitus | reverse complement strand
AATGCTGGTCTGTGGGGACCAGCATTACCCAGCATTTTACCCAGCCGAGCATGGACACCGGCTCGACCGCCATCTAAACTGTTTTTATTATGGGTGTATAATTTTCGAGCAGAGGCCTGAAAAATAGCTCAGGGCTTAACAGGTTAAGGACAGGATCAGAAATGCCAATTTATAGACAATAATAATAATAATAAAAACAGCTATTGGTGCTAAAACGTTTTTTCCAAGTGCAACCAGATCCATTACCAATGGATCCAACAGCATTTGGACTGTCATGGGAGGATGGCTCCAACACCATTTTACCAAGAACTCATCCCTGTGACATCCTCCTAGCATCAGTTGTTAATACAGTCACAATCATATTGTAGACTGACCTTTGGGCTGGCAGTTTTACAGGAGGAACTGATCTTGGCCTTGCTTTGTTGCAACATAATTTTATAGTCACACAGTGATAAGCTGCAGTAAGTAAGCATTTATGGATGAAATATCAATTTGTTTCTAATGTAACACGGCATTGTTGCTATGAAACTCTGTTTGTTTTGACAATTTCCTACATTTTCCGTCTAATATGCTGCTAGATTGCTAAGCAATGGCAAAACCTAACCTCCTATAAAATCTTCATCTACATGCCGACACTGAAGGGAACATTTATTGGGTAAAGTAATATAGTGCTATTGTAAATCTGGTGGTATCATATACTGTAATGTAACCCGCATTTAGTTATTTATTTATTTGGTTATATATTTTATTTATTTCCGGGTCAATTGTCGGTGACCTCATATTTCCTATAAATACGGGTCAGAGAGTTCACTTCTGTCTCCGTCTACATCTCCGTCCCGATCACTGAGTCGCTGATTACCTCTTGGCCGCGCTTCGGGAAGTCAAACAATACCACTCAATTCAAAGGTAAAAAGAAAAGTGACTTTCATGTAATGTAACACAGCCGAATTGTAGATAATGTTTTAATTTTATGCCGTGCTCCCATAGTTTGGAGTTTTATTTTTGTTTTGGCCAGTCTTTTTGGTTTTTTGTTATTAACGCTCGAACGGCTATGAGGTTTGGTATGCGTTGCGCCGCATTCAGTGAACTGATAAATATGATAAATAATTTAACTCTTAAACTCTGGTTGAGTAGTTTAGAATGCACTTTTGAATTTGAGTTTTCCTTTGTGAATTAATCAATGTTCAATTAATTTAATTAATTGATTGATTTTTGTGATTATCAATGACAAATTAATTTGATTAATTAATTTTTTGTGTGATTCATCTATAACAAATTGATTTGATTAATTAC
>NW_007580668.1:3508-3997 GCF_000690725.1 Stegastes partitus | reverse complement strand
CCCACGGAGGTAGCGAGACGGCTACATGAAGGAATTAATATCACTTTACAACCCAACACCCAGTCTGTGTAATAGTGGAACTCTTCCACACACTTTTGAATGTTACTGATGTTTTGATTTCTTAGATTCTTTAGTGTTCTTTAGTGTTCTTAGTAAGTGTATCAAGACGGCTTTTCCGTTTAACTCAGATGGCACCCTTCCCACCACTCTCAAACCATCTCTCTTCTCTGTTCATAATGTGAACAATGTTGTCTTCAAAGGATTGGCCTTTCTCCTTTAGATGCAGATGGGCTTGACCTAGAAGTTTTACAATTATTCTCCCCCTGAGGCAGGTGTGTCTTTAAGCCACATTATATGAGAGTGACAATATATATTATACGGGACTCCCGTCAGCCAGTTAGAAGTAAAGAATCCTCTGAATGGGAGGTGAAACATCATCCATCCATCCATCCATCCATTATCTATACACCGCTTAATCCTCACTAGGGT
>NW_007580668.1:2472-3068 GCF_000690725.1 Stegastes partitus | reverse complement strand
TATTTTTTTCCTTATTTGGAATGGTGTATTGGGTGTTTTTGCTATTTATGTTGTGAAGAATTTTTCTTTTGTTAATACATTTCATATTCAAACGGCACTACTGCTTCCTGTGTTCATTCACAATCCAGGCTCCGTCAAAGAACTAGGTCTCTGTTGCTGCAGTCATATAGCCCACATGCGCTACATTTGTGGCGAGCCAGCCAGGAGCCTGTTATTGTGAATGTGTATGCTTATCAATGTGTTAAACTTAAGGGGAAAAAAGGGTGAGTGAAATATGGATTTCTTTGAGGAAACTGGCATTAATATTGCTCATTTTGTTATCATTACTGGTGTAACAAACACTCAAGCAGAAAAAGAGATTATTGACTACTTATGTAGTTACGGTGAGATTAAAAAATTGTTTATTGCTACAGAACGTGAAAGTCCATTTTACAAAAACCTGGCCGTTGAATTTATTAATGATGCTGCTTTGGTCCAGCTAAAACCACATTTGCCATTCACTTACACATCTCGTGTAGCTCCAGATGTGCAATTTGTGGTTTCATTACTTTCGAGTGAGCGCGCTGCCACAGTCACAGTGGGGACACCCTCACCCC
>NW_007580668.1:0-1156 GCF_000690725.1 Stegastes partitus | reverse complement strand
AGGTTCTGTGCTGCCACAAAAGAAGGAGGGAAAAAAAATCTAGCCATCCGTCCATCCATCGCAGGGGGCTGGAGCCTATCCCAGCCGACTTAGGGCAAAGGCAGGGGACAACCTGGACAGGTCGCCGGTCTATCACAGGGCCACACTTAGAGACAGACAACCAAGCACACTCACATTCACACCTATGGACAATTTAGAATCACCAAATAACCTCAAAATGTTTTTGGACTGTGTGGGAGGAAGCTGGAGAACCCGGAGAGAACCCACACTGCACGGGGAGAACATGCAAACTCCACACTACCTATCCATTTAATTGAAATCTATGAATTTTATTATTACTTTTCTCTTGCTATGGAACCTGTAGTACCTGCTGTCAATGATCAAATTAAATATTTTTTTTCTTCATTGCTTGAAATTTCTTTTTCTTTACAGTCCTTTGAAATGTCAAAAAAAAAAGATTGTATACTTATATACTGTATATATTTGTTACATGAATTGTGTTTGTATTGTTACAATTTTTAAATACTGTCTCCAATACCATTTAACCAAAATATTCAAGAATATTTTCCAACACAAGGTTTCAATTGTCTATGAGATTTCATGATAATTTGATGAATTAATATTATTATGGGTTGAACTGCCCAGCTGTGTAAAACAAAAGGTAAAAATAATCAACCTTTCTGCAGGTATATCGAGGGCTCTGCAGTAACTGGCCTCACCAACCTGCTCAGTGTTTATTTGTTGTTCTTGCTTGTCTTTTCTTTCTCTGCTCTGCCCTCGCCCATATTGGTTAAAGCAGATGTTTTTCTACCTTGAACCTGGTTCTGTCTACGGAATTGTCTTGTTAAAAGGGAGTTTTTTCATGTCGTTGTGGCCAAGTGCTGCTCAAGGGGGTATCGTTAGACTTCTCACGATCATACTTTTAGGTCTTGACCACATCAAATAAAGTGGCCTGACATGATATATGCTATGATTTGGCGCTACAATTTTCAATAAAATTGCTTTGAATTGATAAAAATTAATAGCGTCTTCGTGCTAAAAAAAAAAGGCAGTTGGACTTGCTTGAGTTTCTTGAAGATTTTTTCAGTTCTAACTGCCTGGTGTGAGAATCTAAGGCAGTTGTTGAAGTCACATGTGAGTCACTAAACCTAACCAG
>NW_007580667.1:4384-8515 GCF_000690725.1 Stegastes partitus | reverse complement strand
CATCACTTACAACATGGTGACAAGCTCGTAGTTTACATAAGGGTGCAGTAAATACGCCGGATTTAGCACAAGGCTAAATTCCATCCGTTTTTAGCAGTTTGTTTTCTGTTCTGACATAATTATCAATAGACTCACCTCATCTGGAGTCATTCCCTGTGCTTGATAAAAGTTGAGAGCCAGCTCAACTCTCTGAAAATGCTATGGACATTTTGGCTTCGCCCTGGGTCCTCACTTTGCCCTTTGATGCTCTTTTTGCCTTAACGTATCTGTCCCATAGGTTTTTCCAGGTTTTCTTCACCCATTCCTTTTTTTTATAGAGTGTGGCCGCAATTTCACGCCACAAACTATTCATCACACGGTTATCACGGTGATCCCTGTGTGAAGAATCTTATAAATGGCTGTATTTTTGTACCTCTGCCACTAGGAGCTCCTGTTCTGTTCATCTGCCATGTTTTCCGCTCGTCTCCGTCTGCATCATAAGAAATTTTCGGAGGTGCATGACATGGAAATTTTCCACTTAAAAGGGCCGCGAGAGAGGTCGTGGCTGCTAAAATGCTAAAATGACATAATTTGTCCGCACAGAGCTGCGTGGACCTTACAGACGCATCAAGCACAAACCAGGCTTTTGCAAGTTTTGAGTTTCTTCTTTAATAACTAATGTTTTGCAGATGTATGGCCAAAGGGCTTCTATCCTTACCTGCTAGTGTCCAGCCTACCGCCCTGTTACAATCTATTCCCTTTCCTTCAGGAAGATGCAGTGTAAGAACAATTCCTCTATCTGTCAAATATTGCTAAAAGGTCATGAATACTTCATATTATACATAATCTGTGATAACTGCATATAATTGGGGCACTGTTTCATGTTGGTGCATGCTTGCACAAATTTAAAGGACATGCATCATGCTTGACCATACTCATAGTCTCACATCTTGCAAAGTATATTTCCTCTGTATCAAGACACTGTAATAGTGCCTTGCCAGATGTTCATCTGTGTGCATTCAGTGTGCTGCTGATCCCCTGCATCCAGATGTGAAGGTTGGAAAAGGAAATGTGTCATGCTTCTCACATAGTCTCATCTCACATAGTATATTTCCTTTGTATAAAGTCACTCTATCAGTGTCTTGCCTGATGTTTGCATTCAGCATGTTGCTGATTCTGTGGATTCAGATGAAACGGCCATGCCAAGTGCATGAATTCAAAGGAAATGCAACATGCTTGTCGCTACACATAGGCTAATTTCATTAAAGTCCATTTCATCTCCGGGTGACTCTGCTTATCTGCTCCCTTTGATAGTGCAGGTTTGGGGGTTTGTGATCTCATGGACTGTCTGTGTCATGTTTGCTCAGATTGTTCCAGAGCATCACTGCAGCAGAGTCACCGCCTAAAACAAAATGCTTGTCATTTCAAAATAAATGGCTAAAACTGGCACAGTGTCCTGTCTGAAATGGCGGTCGGCTAACTTGGAATTTTGGAGAAATCATATTTACCACGAAAGAGAAGTGAGAAAGTTGCACCAAGTTCTCAGTGACTGATGGTTACTTGTGTGCGAAGTATGGTGATGCAGTGATCATTCTGATGATTGATAGATCTGTTGTGGGGGGTCAGGACTCGTGGTTCTCCTTGTGACTGCAGATGGTTCTTTATGAGTCTGGCTGGATGTTTGGGCTTGTTGTCCTGCTGTAGAAGAATGTGGGACCATCAGACGCCTCCTGATGCTGATGGAGAAGAATCCAAACTTCTGAAGAGCCTGAAACAAAGTGTTGGATATCATTTAGTGTTTGATTGTTGGCTTATTAAACATGCAGTTTGATCACCATCAGATGAATGAATGATGAAAGATATTAGTATCTGGTCCTAGTATCAGCAGTCGTCGAAGGCTGGATGCAGTGTGTGTTTTCAGCCACTAGAGGGCAGCAGTGTAACACTGATAATCCTGACTGCAGAGCAGCATGATGCAGACACTTCTTTATGGACACATGTTGACATGTGACAGCTGGAATCAAAGACATTAATGACAGATCACGACACTCAAATATTGTGTAATATTGTGTAGGGATGCCATGGGTTCAAATCTTTTGCTACAGGTCCTTCCTCCACTCTTCTCCTGACTTTCTTGTCTTCCTCTCTGCATTTACGTGTCCAATAAAGCTGAAGAGGCTAAAAAAAATGAATACATAAAAAATAAAAATAAATCAAATGTCAAGTGGATATGATGAATTCTTACAATTAAAGAATTTCTATGAAAATACATTTTAAAGAGCAAATGGAAGACAAACATTTTTTGGACCAAGAAACAAAAAAAGAGTTCTCATCAAAATCCAAATGCTTCTGTCTATACAGACCCACACCTGCTAATCATGATAAAACATTATTCACAATATCATTTTAAGTAAAACGAAAAAAACAAACAAACACATTTACTATGTCAGCAAAGGATATTTACGCGCAGACGAACTCTTTTATTCAATTTAAAGTTTAATGCAGATTGAAACATTTCTAAAAGCTGAAAGTTGGCTAATGTCTCTATAATTATGCAGCAGAAATGAATCAATGAGAATATTTATAATAAATATGGAAAATAGTATAAATGTGTTTGAAATGTTATAAAAGTGAATCTATTATTGAAATATGGTCAGAGTTGAGGAGCTGTGTGGATTTGTAGTTTTCTGTTTCCATCCCAACAACAGATAACAGTCTGTGTTACTANCTTGATGTTTGTGTTGAAATATCTGTTCTTAAGAGCATGACTCAAGGTCATAAAATATTACAATGACTGTGTTTAAGGCAGCTTTTGAAGCTTTTAGATCAAACTAAAATTAGTTTGGCACAGTAAAGTTGATCATTGGCTTATCAGCTCCTTATGACCAAGAGGCTTAATGCACAAACAGTCCCAGTCCTCTGTGCCTCTGTGTCCAGACTGAAACCACATTTTGAGAGTATGCGAGTTAAAATTTCAAGTGGTTTCATTCGTGTGAGTAAATCATGAAGCTGTGTTGCTAAAACTCTAACTGGCATGGGCAACTACTGCATTTGCTATATTGGCGAAAAGTAGTACTTTCATAATTTCAGTGGCTCTGTCAGTCTGTCCCTGGCTGATGCATAAAACAAGCTGGGTGTGTTTCAAAGATAAAGCAGCTGGTGGAGAAAGACACATCCTTGGTCATCTTGGTTTCTCCTACAGTCCCAAGATGTAAGTTTAATTAGTGATTCTAAACTGCCCGTAGGTTTGAATGTGAGTGCGCATTGTTGCCTGCCTCTGTTGGTTGCCTGTCCAGGTGAACCTTGCCTTGATCCAAAGTCAGCTGGATAGGCTCCAGCCATCCTGCAACACTACAGAGGATAAAGTGCTGTATAGAAAATGGATGGACAGATGGTACAGATGCTCAGTTTAAAAAAGTGGACTTCTTTCAAGGCTTCCACACACTCCCAGTGGCATCCACCTGGAGTTTAATGGAACATAAACCACATTTTGTTGTTGTTGGACTTTAGTTGTGTAGAGACAAAAAACAAATATATAAAATACACACTTATGAGCTATTATATTAAATTAAGATACATTTCCATGTGTTGCCAGTTGGGGGCTCCCTTTTCTAACGGGGCTCCCTGGCAATTGCCTGGTTTCCCTGTCCTGATGTGATGCCTCTGATTGTAGCCCTGTGATAGACTGGTGATCTGTCCAGGGTGTCCCTAAGTCAGCTGGGATAGACTCCAGCCCCCCGCGACCCCAGTGAGGATAAAGCGGTGTGTAGATAATGGATGGAAAACTCTATAGTTTTTATGGACACAAAATCAATACTTAGATTTGTAAGGTAGTTTGTACTTTCAATCATACTTCCTTACTGAAGATCACTTTGCTACAACGGTTCTTGTTTTAAATGTGTATATTACCTGCAAATTGACTTTTCTCTGGATATAGCAAATGAGTACCTGCCTCAGGACAAGTTAGATTTCTTGAGAGAAGTTGTGCTGATGCTATATAATCTCAATCTATGATGAAACATACTAATATGGTCTTCACGAGGACACCTTATGTCCTTAATTATTTGTCAGGCAACTCTTTTGCATTCAGACTTTACAACCTTTCGAAATCGTGGATAAGTTGCTCGTCATCTTGACATGAAGACTTGTGAT
>NW_007580667.1:0-1494 GCF_000690725.1 Stegastes partitus | reverse complement strand
CTGGTTGCCATGGCAGCACAGCTGATTCAGGACGATTTAACGTTGACCAGGAGAGTCGGTCAAAGCGTCTCCTTCAGCTGTCAAACTGATCAGTGTGGCACTTATGTCTACTGGTACCAGAAGAAAGAAACAGAAACATTCAGAGTGATTCTTGATATTAATAAGAATAATGGTAACATAGATTCAGGTTACAATCATCCTCAGAAAGATGATTTCTCAGCTGTGAAGAAACAGAACGGCTGTGAGTTGAAGATAGAGAAAGTTAAACTTGAACATTCAGCCACCTACTACTGCTCCTGTTATGTTACCCACAGTGATACATTCTGCCTGCTGCCTGAACAAAAACCTCCAGATGGTTGTGACTTGAAGAGAGCAGTAAACCACAGCCCAGGTTCACATATTTCATCACATTTCAGCAGCTTTTAACATAAAAACAAGTAAACAGAGAATATGAGAAAATGTAAAAGCTGTGCTACAGTGTGTAGAGCTGATTTGAATGTGTCAGTGGGTTGGACTGCTTCATCTCAGCTCACACATTCAGCAGCAGGTTTTTGTACGAGTCTTTTTCACTGTGGATGACGTCTTTGGCTCTGGAACTAAACTGTATGTAACAGGTAAGAACAACATTTATTTTCTTCTGCTGTTTTATTGTCGAAGCTGAAAATGTGTTTAAAGTCAGTTTGTGCTGTTTCAGGTTTTACAAGTTAGTTTTTCCATCATTAGTAGAGGATTCATCTGCAGCCACTGTTACATAAGAAAAGCTCAATAATGTGTGAAAACATGTTGAAATCTCACTGAACAACTAAAGTTATTCTTGATTTCTGCAAATATTAATGATGTTGGAAATATTTAATATTTGATCATCTCAGACATTCTGTGTCGTCTTTTGGTTTCTGAAAAGAAGGAAAAAAAACTGATGTTAAACAAAATTTGATATTTGTTGATAAATGTATTTAAAATACATTTTAAAGTTAATCATGTTGAATAAAATATGGAACAAATGTTTAAAATAGTGAAATCTACATCTTGTCAATTAAACTTTTTTTGGGAATTTAAAAAAATCACTTTGAACATAATTTTTTTTTTTAAACCATTGACAATGAATAGAATTAACCCACTTTATTTAAAAAAAGGCAAAAATAAAAAACAAAACTGAAACGTTGATATACAATTAGAGAAACAATCTCTTAGGAAAAGTAAAAATTTATTTTATTTCTATCGTGCCCATCAAACTTGAAGGGACAACGTGCTTTAGAAAACATTAAAACATTCAACGCAATAGAAAGTGACAATAAAAAAATTTGACAAGAAATTATGAGTAAAAATAACTAATAGCCTTCAAAGAAGAAACAACAAAACTTAATCTCTTATAAATTTGTATCTTATTGTGTTTGAAGAGAATTTATATATTTGATGAGTGTGATGTATCCGACAATGCACACATATTTAAACATTAAATTATATCATTCATGACGTGAATATTACACTTAACAT
>NW_007580666.1:2601-6602 GCF_000690725.1 Stegastes partitus | reverse complement strand
TAATAAATAACAATAATAATAATCACAACGGTTACAATAGGGTCCTTGCACTGGTGTGCTCGGACCCTAATTAAATGTGGCATATTAACAAGAGGGGCTGCAAGGTGGAGCAGTGGTTAGCACCGTTGCCTCGCAGCAAGAAGGTCGCCGGTTCGCATCCTGGTGGGGGCACCCAGGATCCTTATGCGTGGAGTTTGCATGTTCTTCCTGTGGGTTCTCTGGCTCCTCCCACAGTCCAAAAACATGTTGAGGTTAACTGGTGATTCTAAATTGTCCGTAGGTGTCTGCAATGCTTCAGCTTCTTAATCTTTATACGGTTAGAGTGAATGTGTAGTTTTGGATTAAGGCAGGTATCAAAAGTTACCACCTGCTCTCAATCAGTCAGCAGTGCTACGATACAAACTAGTGAAGATATTCATCAGTTTCTCTCCGCTGTGATTCTTGTAGGTCACTTTAGGATAATGGCTGTTAACTTGGAAAAACTTCATCATCATTAAGAACTGCCTCTGACTGATTCACTGTTTACAGCTTTGTGTAGGAAGCGCCTCTGTTCCGTTGTTCTGTCAGTGTTTCCTGCGAAATGTTTGAGATTCAGCTGGCACTCCTCTGTGCCACTAATAAATCCCTCTGCTGTCCGCTCACAAAGTCCAACTAGAGTCTTTTGGAGGCCAGTTGACCCTGTTTGTTAGTTTCTGCTTTCCCACAAGGAGAACCCAGGGAATTATAGGCAGCAACAATATTGATTAGCTCTTCTGTGCTTCTCTTTTGTTTCTTGCTTCTCCAGATTGATTTGGACTGAGACCGGAAAAGATTTTGGGGGGGAGGAACTATCGATTTTGTCCACTTACATGTTGAGCATAAGTCGTACTTGACATTCAATTCTTGATTTTTTTTTTTAATGAGACAAACTACTTTTTCTTTTTTTTGTAACATTTACTTTTCACATTTATTCATGTTTTTTTTCTTTCTTCATTTCTGGATAAGAAACACTGAAGGTAAACATTGGTTCCCCGCCCGCCCCCAAAGTTGCACAAGGAAACATTAAAAATATTTCTTCTGGACTCCATAACGTTTCTGTTCGGTATATAAAATGTACATTTCACATTCACAAACATGGAGGTTGAGGGTAGCACAATGGTCACTTAAAAATGATTCCCCACTGAGCGTTACATTTGCCCCCGTTGCTACAAAACAAAACAAAAAAAAAACCTCCCATCTCTTTCGCGTTTTCCCAACCTTGAAGGTAGAAAAAAAAACAGCAATGATGACGCTCACAATACGGCAACTTCAGAAGGAGAAACCTACAGTCGAGCTGAAGGGTAAACGTTCAAGTCTAAGAGCTTCCTTTACAATCCGCTCCCATGTATTTACAAATGTAGTGGAACTAAGAAACCATCATGGAGGACTCCCCGCCTTTGGAAAACCACTTTTCTACACATGACAGTTGAACCTGAGTTGATGTGCAGCAGCTGGGTGGCACAATGGGATGAGAAAATAAATCATATGTTCATTTTTTTTTTTTTTCACATTCATTTAAGAGAAAAAGGCTTAATGACGTAATGTAGTGTCGGAAGCACAGGTAGAAGGATGAACATTCAACAATAATGTATACAGATGCCCCAGATGTTGCTTTAACATGTTCGCAGTAAGAAACCTCTTGGATGAAACTGTTAAACATGCAAATACAACACTTAGACGGCATCAGAAAACTCTAAAAGCAAAGCACAAAGCGAAAATAAATCACTTACAGCAAAATAAAAGCAAGCTTTCTGTAAATTGTTGAGTCGAAAGCGAGTTTGAAAACCTGCTAACAGCAAATAATGACATTTATATAACATAATACAATATTTCAAAAAAATGTCTTTCATGGAATGTACAGGAGGAACACGGCACCATATGAACTTTAGGTAAATGATCGCTGCAAGTAGGAGGAATGTAGATAAGAATTGTCAACTGCAAAAAAAAAAAAAAGAGTCCAAGCTATGATGTTACAATAGCCCATGGCACATTTCATGTGACTTGAACCAAAAGTTTAACATTTTGGGAGATATTCACGTTGTAGTGGAGAGCTAGACAAGAAGATTGATACCACACTCGTGTCTGTTGAATAAATACAAGCTACAGCTAGCAACCTGTTAGCTTAGCATAAAAACCAGAGACGGGCAAACAGCTAGCCTTTGCTGGAATATTTTGCAACTTTTACCATGTAAAATAGCCTATTGTCAATTTTACACTTACATTAAAACTAAAGCCCAACTAATTTAGGCATCTGTTTGCTATGTTAGCAGAGTAGCTAGCTGGCTACAGTTTGGTAATAAAGTCCACAACATAGCGGACTAAAAGGTTAGCATTAGCGGTGGTGGATTGAGTCTATGCAGTGCTGGAAAGTAATTAGTTACATTACACAGCTAGCGAAGCAAATTGCTACTTTAATAGTTTGTCAGTTAGGTGGAAGCTAACATGTTAGCATCAAAGCCCACTCTACTGATAACATCAATAAGAGTTTAATGCTAATGTTACATGCAGTAAAAGTTCAGGACATTTACCGCATTCATGGCTAGACTTGGTCGCAGCAAACCACGAGTCAGTATTTGTTACCGTATATATATACACATATACACAAATTTTAACATGACATTTTGATATCCTGCTTTCATTTAATGTCTTTGTTAAAAGTGTTGCAAAAAATATGTATTTATACATACATAAGAAATTGGCTGATATACCGATATTGAAATTTATTTAGTCCCCAAAAACCTGGATCTACTTTAAACAGAGTCAGGCTAGCTAGTCCTCAATGCTAAGCTAAGCTAAGTGGCGGCTAGCTCTGGCTTTATATTTATCGTTAAGACAGGAGTGGCATCAAGTTTATCATCTAGTATATTTTGTATAATTCCCAAAATATTTCACCTTGTTCCTCCTTTTTTCAATGGCTTTCTCATCCTCGCAATGACACCTCTTGGCTTCACCTTTAGCTCTCATTTTATGAAGTCGGAAAACAAGTTCCCGCTTTACAGTCAAGCCTAAAGTAAACCTACGCATCTCCAAACCTATACATATCTAATATTCTAGGCTACCCCTGTTATTTTCTCAGTCAAGGTCAAGAATTCCTTCAAAACATGCAGTTTATTTCAACTTGATGCAGTCAATAGGTTTTTTTTTCTTTCTTTCTTTCTTCTCAGCTTGGAATCAAACTTCTCAAAAATGAGCTTTCTTTTGATCCCTTTTTTGATGGTTCGTTTCATCTCCTGCATCCGAACCCGAGGTGACCTGACAACCTGAACTCTTGACATCGCTTCTCTTTCCAGAGTCCCGTGAATAAACTCAAAAAGAGGACGAAAACGTGCAAAAAACCGGCACATGATTTGGTTTCGTATATGGCCATTAGCGCTGTCGTTTCATTCTGTTCCCTCCTTTCATGCTTAATCTCATCCTTTAGCTCCCTTCTGCTAAATGTCTGGGATGCTAATAACTCTTGAGGGGGGGAAAACAACCTTATAAATATATGCAGGTTTTTTTTTTTTTTGCACATTTACAAACAAACAACATTATCACCAGTTCTCTGATACATTACATAAATACAAATTCAGTCCATATAAAACAAACAGCAGTTGAAACCATTGCACCGTTGCTCATAATCCCAGGCCCAGAACATGTCACTGCATGCACCGACGCACAGCAATCCACCACATCCACACGTTTCTTCCAAACCTGTCCCTCGAAACGTAGAATCAAGCATGTAAAGCTTATGAGACATGCAAAACATGGTAAAGAAAGCCTTCATGTTTTCTTTTTTGATTTGCTTGACATTGATTGTGTTTCATGATTTATTTATTTGTGAAAGTAACAGTTCTGCATTTTATTTAATGCTCCCTGCTGCAGGGAATATTCACCCTTTCAGTCGTCCATGTCATGGCTCCTTGGTGGGTTATCAGCCTAAAGTGCAAACTGATGTACAAGTCATTTAATCTAATGTTACGTCTTGCACGTTTCCACAAATT
>NW_007580666.1:0-1636 GCF_000690725.1 Stegastes partitus | reverse complement strand
TGGGAAGTAAATCAAATGTCACAGGTGTATTCATAGAGGAACGTAACCCATGCCGGTTTATCAAACATCCAGTCCGGCTAAAATGCCATAAAATCAGTTTTTACTGACTTGATTTTAGATTAAATTAGTTGTTTTTCTTGCTGTTATCATGATTGAATATTTTTCATACCAATCTGTCCCGAATGTTGCTCCACACAGGTTCATATCTCCATGTGAGTTTTTCCTCATATGAAGATCTGTGGAATAACTTCAGCTCTTCATCTTTTTCCTTCTGCATCCATATCGCCACTTCTTCCATTTGTTCCGCAAACATGAACTCGCTCTTGAGCAATCCTTCAAAGCCACACTGTGGCAAAACGGAAAATGCAGCTGACCTGTCAGCTTGGTCCATGTTGACAAGACGAAGGAGGTATTCATTTTTTTTTTTTTTAAATAAGCAAGTCGACTATACAGTAAAAGAGAAGAAGGATTGAAGAGAGGAGAGGAAGAGGAGGAGTGGAACGGAAACAGAACGCGAGAGAGCTTTTCTTCAATTCTTCGGAAAAGCTTTCGATTCTTTAAGTGTCTCTGCAGAAGTTCAGGAGACGTCGCCTCCGTCGCCCTTTGGAGCTGCTCTTACATCAATATGCAGCATTTCCCCTCGATAGCATTAAACAGGCCAATTTTTTCACAACAGTGTTGATTCATGACACGAATTCAGCTTAATTATCTTCTGTTTTTTGAGTCTTTTACAAAAACAAACCAATGAAGCGCTGCGGACTGCGGTTTCCCCCGAGCTGACCAATCCTGAACTCCTACAGAGAAATGAAGCATCAGGAAATCTGCGTTCCACTTGACCTCCCTCGTCTTAGGGAGCAAATGAATGTGCGAAACTGCACTGAGGAAACTGAAAAGGGGGATTTTCGGAGTTCTGTACTAATAAATCCTGTTGAGGCCCCTTCGGGTCCGTGAACCGCAGCAATCTCTGGTCTCGTAGCTGCTCAGGGCTGGCGGTTGCCGTACATCAGGGGTATGATGAAGACAGAGATGTCGTCTCCGGAGCCCAGGCGTTCGTTGGTGATCCTCCAGCCCCGGTCCCTCAGGACGCCACGAGCTCGCATCACCAGGTCCTGTGCAGCCATCGTGTACCTGAGCAATGGAAGAAACAGAAACGTAGCCCTCGCTGTAATACTGCTGTAGACTGTGCCTCATTTTAAGCTGTCTGCAGGCTCATTAAGATTTAATTGCATCCTTTTAAAATGTAGAAGTTGCCGGGGGTGGATTGTGATTTTAATATTTTGCCATTTTTATTGTCTTAACATTGCCGTATGTGTGGTTTTTAATGAAGCGAAGCGACACTTGGCTAATCTCTGCATTGGGGTGCCAACATATTCTGTCAAGAAGTGTGAAGATGCTGAGGTCGAGGAGGCAACGTCTCCCAGAATAAATAAAACATGCAACACGGAGCTACAGTTTACAGAAGTCATATTTAATAATGCAGTAAGAATGGACAACGTGGCACAGGCAGAGTTTAGGTAACAAACCTGTGATTAAAGCAGACGGGAAAAAGAAAATAGGCGGCTTTCCAATGCAGGAACTCCAGGAAGTCAACAGGTTAATGTTGTGTGTCTGCAGCATCTTCATTTTTTTGTGCCAG
>NW_007580665.1:8260-9483 GCF_000690725.1 Stegastes partitus | reverse complement strand
TTCAGTGCTGTTTGTGACACCACTCTCTATTGCTCTGGTAAAAACTTACAACAGCTTCTGACTACAGCTGAAAAGGAGTTAAATACACTAAAAAGCTGGTTTGACATGAATTATTGTTGAATTTAAACAAAACAAAGTTCATCATTTTGACACCAAACAAATTAAAAACTTGGCTAAAATCAGGGTTAATGGAATTGAAATTGAAAGAGAGTGAAAATACATGTCTTGGAGTGATAATTGATAAGCTTTGTTGGAAGCCTCATATAAACAATGTCATATAAACAAGAATGTCAAAAACCATCGCGATACTTTATAAAACAAAGGATGTCCTGAACAAGAAGTCATTATACACGCTTTATTGTTCTCTGGTGCTTCCATATATGACTTACTGTGTAGAGATATGGGCTAATGCATATAAAACCAACACACTTCCTATTTTCAAGTTACAAAAAAGAGCTATGAGAATTATAAATCAATCAAACTTCATAGAACCAGCTCACATTTTGTTTATTAATTTAAACACCCTTAAATTGTACGATTTAGTTGATTTTAAAATGGCACAGATAATGTACAAAGCACAAAACAATTTACTCTGCCGCAGAGGTGGTAACTTGTGGAATAGTTGTGACAATGACTTCAAAAGGTGTAGCTGACTTTCCTCATTTAAAAAAATGTTTAAAATAAAAGTCGTGGAAAAATATATAAATCAAGTATGTAGAAGAGTAATCGTGAAAATACTGAAACTTTCGGTTGTGTTTGCTTGGATTATTGTGATGGAACTTTATTTTATGTATTTACTTCTCTAAGATGAAAGTTGTTTTTTTTCTTTGCTTTTTTGTTTTCAAGCCCTATGATGGAACTGAGCTGCTTGATGAAGATGTTGTTGTACAAAGGGTTGGCATAGTAAGCATGTGCTTTAGCCAACACCTTTTTGATTAGCTTTATCTCATGTTTTTTCTTATTTTGTGTATTAATTTAGAGATTTTTGAATGCTAATCAAAATAAACAAACAAACAAACAAACAAAAAAAAAGCTCAACATGATGCCGTCAGAAAACACTCAAATGTGCTGAATTCAACTTTCTCTGGGCACCAAGGCTTCAGACGACATGTTTCCAGGACACTTTGTTCACATCAGTTCAAAGTGTTGCAGGTAGAGAAGCTCAACAACTTTGACTGCAGCTGGAAATAGAAAGTGAACTGAAATATAATCCTGCACTGACA
>NW_007580665.1:3391-6960 GCF_000690725.1 Stegastes partitus | reverse complement strand
AAAGAAGGTTCTGAATGTACAAGTTTAGAAAATGGAAACTTCAAACAGCTGAAGCCACCAGGATGCAGCTTTAAACAGTCCAACAGAACCAGTGAAGAAGAGCTCTCATTAATATTAATGACAACAGAATGAGGAAACATGAACAAAATGAGGCTCCAGACTCTAAAACATGTTCATGTTGTGGAACCATAGAGACGTTTCAATCAGGACTCAATATTTAAATGCATTTCATTACTGATCCATCTGTCATTTATAGTGAAAAGTGTCCATCACAGTTTTCAGAGGACAAGGTGACAACTTCAAAGTGTTTCCTCAGCAACACTCTTAAAGACAAACATCTTGACTTTCAAGTGACAGAAAGCAGAGAAAAGAAGAAAATCAATAGAAACTGAAGCAGAAAATGTTCCCATTACTCCCTGATAAATAACTAACTATCCATCCATCATCGATACATCGCTTAATCCTCACTAGGGTTGCAGGGTGCTGGAGCCTGTCCAGCCTCCTGAGAGTGAAGGCAGGGACACCCTGGACAGGTCACTATCACAGGGCCACACATGGAGACAAACACTCACATTCACACCGTCGGACAATTCAGGCCCCGTTTACATGTAGCAAAAACAGTGATATTTCAAGGTGTTTGGGTCTTTGGTTTACACGTAAACAAAGCTACAAGTTACCGAAAATGATCACATCTGAAAACTCTAAAGTGGAGATTTTGAAAAACTCTGTAAGTTTGCATGTAGACAGGAGATGTAGTTTGATGTCACAGTATGCGACAAAAGCATCATATGTGACCCATGTTTATAGTTTTTTCAGGATTCTGATTGGCTGGCATGGCTTCATGTTTCTCATTACACTGCCTCCTATAGGTTTGGCATGCTCATAGCAGCTCTTAACGACTTGTTTATGCGGGTTTGTGTGAAGAAAAACTTTTTTGAAAATAATCTGGTGTGAACATTTATTTATTTATTTATTTATTTTTAATAGATCTGTTTTTGTAAGTACCTGGCTATGTGTAAATGTGGCCTTAGAATCACCAATTAACCTCAACATGTTTTTGAACCCGGAGAGAACCCAAGCTTCATGGGGAGAACATGGGGATGGTTGGAGTCAATTATTGAGTAAAAACATCAAACAGGTTCCAGTTTGTCCACTGTGAAGACTTTCTGTTTTCTATCACACTAAACTGAATATCTGTGGTTCTGGACTAAACCAGACATTTGAAGACGTCACCTTGAACTCTGACAGTGGGATCAACATGTTTTTTTTTTTGTTTGTTTTTTTACTGTTTTAACATCTGATGAAACAAACTACTGAAATAACTGAGATCTTACCATGAAGATCCTCAGTGTGGATCAGTTTAATATCAGTTCAGTGTCACCACAACTTTCACATCATTTTCATCTCAGCACACAAATAAAACATGATGTCTGACCCCAGAATCTCCAGGCTGCAGTGTGGACTCTCCAGAAAACCACACAGATGCTTCACTCCTGAATCCTGCAGCTTGTTCTGACTCAGGTTCAGATGTTTCAGATGGGAGGGGTTGGACTTCAGAGCTGAGACCAGAGAATCACAGCTGATCTCTGACAAACTGCAGTCCTTCAATCTGTATAAAGAATAACAGATGTAAGTTTAGGAGACAAAGTTCCTGCCTGAAATCATTCAGAGTTTCTTCATGTGTTCACAGTAAAAGAAGGTTCTGAATGTACAAGTTTAGAAAATGGAAACTTCAAACAGCTGAAGCCACCAGGATGCAGCTTTAAACAGTCCAACAGAACCAGTGATGAAGAGTTCTCATTAATATTAATGACAACATGCTGCTGCTTCAATAAAGAGCTTCAGCTTCTGACTGACACAAATCAACTGAGCGTCCAACAAAGTTACAGACTGTTGAGAACTAAACTCCCTCTTTGAGTTACTGAGGCTCCACTGCACCTCAGAACAAACACTGTGGAAACACAAACACACTGACTGAATGTGTGGAACTCAGACTGCTGAAGCCTCACATCACTTTCACATCAGCTTTACATTCAGACACACAGCAGGACTGTGGATTCTGTCCTCCATCATGTGACCCTGCAGTCAGGTTATCAGGGGATTTATTCACAGTTCAACAACCTGAAACATCTTCAGATTCATAAAAAAAATAAAATAAATACAGAAGTTTATGAACCAGAATTATAATTGAATACACTGAAAACAGTCAGTGAACTGACCCGAGAGTCTCCAGTTTACAGTTTGGACTCTGCAGTCCAGCAGAAAGATGCTTCACTCCTGAATCCTGCAGGTTGTTTCTGTTCAGGTCCAGTTGTGTCAGATGGGAGGGGTTGGACTTCAGAGCTGAGGCCACGACTTCACAGTGACTCTCTGAGAGTCCACAGTTAGAAAGTCTGTCATGACACACATAGGACAAAATATATGATCAAAGAGACACTTTATATTTCCTTCATGCATTTGATGCAGCAACAGCTGGACACGTCCTGTTTGACATGTTGTTCTTCACATCAGTGGTTCAGCTGATTTTATCTGACTGTGTTTGATATGAAACTCAATTCTCATCAGCCTCGCTCACACTCACAAAGTTATCAGGAGGACGTCTTGATTAGAAAAACATTTTCTGTCCACTGTTTTTACTCTGACTCACAATACTGTGACTGACTTTAGCTCAGTGAACATTTACAGTTAGAAAGATGATGTCTCTGCTGTGGACCTGCTGCTGTCAGCTTCACCTCCATCAGTGGAACATTTACAGTCTGATGTCCAACGCTACACAAATGAAACTGATCACTGCACAACATCAGACCTGAACATCGGACAATTTATTTACAACATAGTGTCATCACAAAGACATTATCAGGGTTTGTAGAATTAAAAACACAACACTGACCTTTGTATGTATAAAATCTGTGTAAACAGTCTGACTTTTATCATTGTGCTCTGATAAATTCACACCTCTGAGCATTTCTTGCTACCACTCTTCTCTGCAGCAACAACACACAAAACACCTGAGTTTCTCTCTGAGGGAAGCTAAATATGAGGAAAGACAGAAAAACTGGACTCTGGAACACGACTTTCCTCTTCAAAATGAACAGCAGAGTTCACAATCAATAAAAGCTCCAAGACTCAGTTCAACACACTTTGCAGCCTCCATCTTTGTATGATCAGTAGTTTACGGTGCCTCATGTCCATGTTAATTCTGTTGTACAAGTGACATGACTGAATCACTTCACTGATCTCAGGATGACTCTCTACCTGTGAAACCAAACCACTGTTACAGCATTAATATTATCTCATCATTGTCACGTGTGGCCACAGCAGCAGCTTCAGCTAAACGTAGATACTAAGTTTAATTGATCAGAATTATTGATCTATCCAGCACGCTGCAAAAACAAATATTTAGTCTTTTAGAATATTACCTGATTTAAAATCAGGTAAAAGCTGTTTATACAGTCAGGTTCATAAATATTTGGACACTGACAGTTTCCAGCATTCCGGCTCTGTACACCACCACAATGGACTTGAAATGAAACAACCAAGATGTGCTTTAAGTGCAGACTTTGTAATAA
>NW_007580665.1:0-856 GCF_000690725.1 Stegastes partitus | reverse complement strand
AAAAAAACAAAATGAAGGTTTTGGAGTGGCCTAGTCAAAGTCTGGACTTGAATCTGATTGAAATGTTGTGGTATGACCTTCAAAAAGCCGTTCATGCTCCAAAACCCTCCAGTGTTGCTGAATAAAAACAATTCTGCAAAGACGAGTGAGCCAAAATATCTCCACAGAGATGTGAAAGACTCATTGCCAGTGATAGAAAACACTTGATTTTAGTTGTTGCTGCTGAGGGTGGCCCAACCAGTTATTAGGTTTAGGGGGAAATTACTTTTTCACACAGGGCCAGATAGCTTTGAATCATTATTTTTCCTTAAAAAAACAATCATCATTTAAAAACTGCATTTTGTGTTTACTTGGGTTATCTGTGTCTGATATTTACATTTGTTTGATGATCTTAAACATTAAAGTGGGGAAAATATGTAAATAAATAAGAATTTGAGAAGGGAGCAAAGACTTTTTCACAGCACTGGATATTTCATGACACATGGACACCTGAACGTAAGTAGCATTTCGTTCAATTTCAAACTCACGAGAGTTTACTGACAATTTCCATTTGGTGACAAATTATGAAAATGTTGGAATTTCAGCTGAAATATATGGCAGGTGTTAGTTTTAGATGCCAAAGATCATTCCTACAGAACTTCAAGAGAATTCTGAGATGGCCAAGCAGCTGACCTCCTCTTATCTCACTGAGTTGACACAGAATAATGAGAATGTTATCATGAGAACATCTGAAGAACTGAACTACTGATCTACACTGACTGATCATTTTCATCACATCTGGACTCACCGAGCCTTTCTGCAGTTCCTCACAGCTGGGATCAGTCTCCGTTTTCCCTCCACTGATGTTTTGTACTTG
>NW_007580664.1:12265-13456 GCF_000690725.1 Stegastes partitus | reverse complement strand
TGGATCTTTAACTTAATATTTGAGTAAGTCAGACACTTTCATGTCACATAATAATGTTGTAGGCTCTTACTATTGAAACTTGAGGGAAATTAGTGACATTGTGCTTACTGGTCTACTGGAAAGCACTTTGACTCAGTTTCTGTTGTTTCAAATGTGCTGTATAAATAACAGTGACCTGACTACATCATAAGATCCTATCAACAAATCACACTGATGACCTATGTGGTGATTAAAGAAGAAAGAAATAACACAAGGTCTTTATTGAAACAGCAGAAAGTTCAACCCGGCTTGACACGTTTTTTTTTGTTTTGTTTTTTTTAACGTTTGTGGGTGTGTATCAACTACAACCAGTAAAACCAATTGTGTGTTGCTTCATAACATAACACCTTTGCTGGGGCTCATCAGCGTTAAAGTCATTATTAAACATGTTGTAAATGTTAATCTGTTTAAATACATTCATAACATTTCACAAAGCACTCATGGAGCTGCAGACAGTTGTTTAAAGTTTATTTACAATCAATATGGAGTTTAAAACAAATTTAGCATTTCCAATAATGCATCAAGAAATAAATCACTGATGAGGAACAAACAGATGACAGATTAAATTCATGACATATGGCTGTAGTTTTCACACAGTTTCAGCCATGTTCTTCCAGCAGGATGTGAAAATGTTCCAAAGAGCTTCACAAAATCTCACATCACTGCTACGCTGATGAAGGATGAAGGATGATACCAAAAATACAGCAGCCTGTACCAGTACTACATTTATCCAGATGATCAGCCTGGTTCTTCTCCTGGCTCCACCACCACCACCATCCAGACTCCATCTGGTCTAATCATCAAGGACTGCTGACATATTTCCTCACAATTATTGTTGAAGCACAGTCTGAAGCTGCTGTAAAACATTCAACCTGTTAAAGTTATTTCTTCCACAGATGTTTCAGAATGACGGCTTCTCACCTGTGTGAGATCTCATGTGGACTTTCAAATTGGGTCCTTGACTGAAACTTTTTCCACAGGTTATACAAGAGTACGGCTTCTCACCTGTGTGAGTTCTCATGTGGACTTTCAAATGAGGTCCTTGACTGAAAACTTTTCCACAGGTTTCACAATAGTATGGCTTATCACCTGTGTGAGTTCTCATGTGGACTTTCAAACTACCTCCTTCACTGAAACTTTTTCCACAGGTTT
>NW_007580664.1:4247-6389 GCF_000690725.1 Stegastes partitus | reverse complement strand
GTAGTGAATAAATCTGTGAGTTACACAATAAATATTTACCTTGGGGTGATCTGAGTGACCTACGTGTGCTCCCACCACCCCTGTGACAGCAACGTCACCCACAATAGCCACCCCACTTTCTTCTCAAACGGGGTGAGTTCATCCTTGTTACTGTTATCTGATCTTGCAGAGAGGGGAATCCCACCTGTTGGCCCTGTTTATACTAATTTGCATATTTAAAGTGAGGGCGTGGAGAGGGAGGAGTCTGGTACTCCAACATGTGCGGTCAATTCCACGCTGAGTGAGATGTACAAAGGAAATGTGCTTAGATTCCGGCGTACGCTCACTTTCGTTCATCTGGATTTTTTTGTGCGTACGCAGTTTTCAGGATTGAAGCGTACACCAGGTTTCAGTATGAAATCCACGCAAGTCTTTGTACATGAGGCCCCTGGATCTTTGCCAGGTGGGATGTCAAGGCCACTGGTCAATAGTGAGTGAAGTCACTGGGCCGAGATGACTTGGGCACCGGTACCACGCAGGATGTCTTCCACAGCAGTGGCACCTTTTGCAGCCTCAGGCTCATGTTGAACATGTGCTCCACAATCCCACACAGTTGCCTAGCACAGGACTTGAGGAGCCTTGAGCTGATGCCATCTGGGCCTGTTGCCTTGTTGACCTTCAGCCGGGACAGTTCTCTCTCTACCTGTGCTGTAGAGAGAGCCACACTGGATGCGGGGGTGGTGAGTGGGCTGGGGGGTTGTGGAGGAGCAGCAGGGAGGGGGGTTGGGGTGTGAGTACTTGGGGCAGCCGTTGTTCCAGTCGGGGGAGGAGATTGCAGCAGGGCTGGTTGAGTAGGGGGAGGGGAGAATGGCTGCTCAAACCTGTTGAAAAACCTGTTCAGGTCATTCACCCACTCCTGGTCCCTATCCAGCACAGGTCTGGAGTTGTTGTGTCCGGAGATTGTTTTCAGACTCCTCCAGACACCACTGACATCCTTCTGCTGTAGCTGTTCCTCCATCCTCCTCCTATAGCTGCCCTTCCCCTCTCTAATCTTCCTCCTCAGTTCTCTCTGCACAGCTTTNGGCTGGTAGGCAAACTGCAGTGGGTCTGCCGAAGAGCTCACCAGGGGGCACAGGTGGTGGAGGACCATCCTCTCCAGGGGCCTCATGTACAAAGCGTGCGTACGCACAAAAACTTGGCGTACGCACTTATCCGCGCTCTCGTTCAGATGTATCAAGAGTGAAATGAACGTGGAAATGTGCGGTCCTCCACGCCAACTTCTTGACTGGCGTACGCACGTTTCTATTGCTTTTGAGCCGTTGGCGACACTTAGAGGTGATGCTGGGAACATAAAAATGTAAAAAATAAACAACAAAAAAAACACAATGTAAAATAAAAAGGTAATTCCTCAAAGTGATATGCACATCAGAGACACTTAGATGAACACTTAACACACCCAGGTGTTAGCAATCAGATGAGCAAAAGTAAAAGTTACGTAAAATGGTGCAAAAGATACCATTAACAACAATGGCAGCTTTGGACCTGTTGGAGGATATTGCCAATGGAGCAGTGCCAAGAGAACGGGTTTCCAGAGACCTCAGGACGACAACTGGATCATTAGCTGCTTTACGTTCCCGAGGGCAATTCGCTTAGAAATGTGCGCGGAGCTGCGGCCATTATTGGAGCGCAACATGTCCAGGAGCCATGTCCTACCTGTGCCCATACAGGTGCTGACCACACTGGGCTTCCCAGCCACAGGGTCATTTCAGAGGGAGCTGGCCAACCGACCGGGACTGTGCCAGTCGACAGTGAGCAGAGCCATGCCAGCCGTGTGGGTTGGAACCATCCGAATGTCAGCCAGATATATCAAATTCCCACACTGCAGTTTAAGAGGACGACATAAAAGTGCAATTTGTAGCGACGGCCGGCTTTCCTGATGTAATCAGAGCTGTCGACTGCACACACATTGCTATAGAGGCACCATCACAAGATGCATTTGTTTATGTAAACAGGAGGCATTTTTTATTAAAACAGTATACAGATCATCTGTGATGTGCAAATGCAATTATTGTTGCGAGGCGGCCTTGATCAAAACACATTCTGACCAACAGTATGGTTGAGAACAGGCTACAAGCTGGCACGGTGCGGGATGGGTGGCTTCTT
>NW_007580664.1:0-2347 GCF_000690725.1 Stegastes partitus | reverse complement strand
TCCTCTTTTCCTTGAGGAGGGTCTAAATGTCCGGAGTGATCCATGGTTTGTGGTTGGAAAAAACTCTTATTGTCTTGGTGGGTATGGTGGAGTCAACACAGAAATTGATGTAGTCTGTGATGCAGCTGGTAAGACTGTCGATGTCCTCCCCGTGGTCCTCACAGAACATATCCCACACCGTGGTGTCAAAGCAGTCTTTCAGTGTCTCCACCAACTCCTCAGACCAGATCTTCTTTGTGTGGGTGGACGCTGGTTGTCTGTGCACAAGAGGCTTGTACACGGGGAGAAGATGCAACAGGTCATGGTCAGATATTCCCAGCGGTGGCAGGGGTGAGGATGTGTATGCCTCTTGAATGTTAGCATAAAACAAGTCCAGAGTTTTGTTTCCTCTGGTGTGGCAGGTGACATATTGACTGAATGTTGGCAACGTGGAGGAAGGAGAGGCATGGTTGACGTCCCCTGCAATTAAGAGGAGGGCTTGTGGATGCTGTGTTTACAACCTGCTAACAGCCGAGTGGAGGACATCACTGGCTGTGTCGGCGTTAGCAGAGGGGGGAACATACACTACTATCGCGATGACCTGTGAGAGCTCCCTCGGCAGATAGTACGGTCGCATGCTGATGGCTAGCAGTTCGATGTCTCTACTGCACAGTTTCTCCTTGACAGTGATGTGCCCGGGGTTACACCATCTATCGTTTACATACACAGCAAGCCCCCCTCCTTTCTTCTTACCGCTCTCCCATGTCCTGTCTGCCCGTATCAGCTGAAACCCGTCCAGTGCAACATTGGAATCCGCTGCTAGCTCCGTTAGCCAAGTCTCACAGAGAAGCATCAGGCTACATTCCCGGTACTCCCTGTGGTGCCGTGCTAGCGCCGTTAGCTCGTCCGTCTTGTTCAAGATGGATCTCACATTCCCAGTGATGACGGTGGGGAGAGTGGGCTTAAAGTGGTTCTTCTTGTTCTGGCACGTTACCCCAGAGCAGCAGCCTCTTCTCCTTCTCTTCAGCTCACGGGAGACATCGGGTCTGTAGCCGGTTTGCTTCCCTGCGCTACACAGGGCTAACAGAGTGTAAACAATGGAGCGTCCCCTGTTGGTCGACTCGGTGGCTGCTGGTCCAGTGAGCCACGTGAAGAATAGGAAAAATAAAGCAAATAAAAAACTTTTGGGGCACATTTCGCCGCCAGCTAAAACACACACGCTGGTACACAACTGTAGAAATTTCTCCAGGGAAAAACAAAGAAAACAAAGGACAAACGAGACAAGTACAACAGAGCTGCTGCAACAAGCTGCCACTAGCGCGGCGCCATTTTGAAAAAAAAAAAAAAAAAGCATAAATACCGCAGTACACCAAAGTTATAAAAGTACTGTAATGGAAAAATACTGCATCTGCATGAAGAATGTCAAAGCAAGTTTCACTATGTTTCATTAAAGCTGAGTGGAAAGGTTACAGGCCCAAAAATGTGTTCTCATAACATCTAGGAAAAAGATTAGTGGCCGTACATGGGAAGAAGAAGTTGTGCATCCCATGTGTTTAGACTTTTTGATGTCTGATCCAATGTGTTTAGTCTTCTAATGTCTGTGGATGAGTACATCCTGTCCCCCCAGCTGTTGTTTTTCAAGCATGGGATTGTTATACTACCATTGGAGTAAAGACCATGCCTGTACATGTATAAGAATACTATGCTGCCTGCACTCATGTGTACTCTCCTGCAGACTGCTTGCATTCTGTATGACCTGTACCTTCAAAGCTTTGAATAAAACAAGACAAAGACAACTCCGACGACTGGACTTTAATAAGATCATAGAAAATTTCCACAACAGTACTGTTCTCCATGACTGTGGTGCTACTGGTGGGACACAATTGTACCGGCTTTCAGAGCACAAAGGTTTGTGCAAAACTTCCGTGTCCCAGGACTCATTCCAATACATCTGTGATCGGACCAGAGACATCCTGGCAAAAAACAACATAAATCACCGCTTGTGTGTCCCATTCATTCATCGGTCTCGGTGGTCACGATAACCCCACCCCCAGTCTCTGACGTACTCGGTGGCTCTGGCCCAGCAAAGAGTTTGTGCTTGCGAAACACCAGTTTTGAGAGCCTGGAGCTGGTAAGTCAGGCACTATAGCCAGTTAGGTTGGTCCCCCCTCCGTATTTTGTTGGTTCAGCGTTGCCACGGCTATTAATGCACCATGCATGCTGATGAATAGCTGTTTTTGCACAACTTAGTTATGTTGCATTGATCTTCAGTGATACAAGACTTAATATGTGTAAAATGTTTTAATCTGAAAATATATTCATTTTGTCACCAGTCCACTTCTCATGTCACTCATTAACTGGGCACACA
>NW_007580663.1:2285-5696 GCF_000690725.1 Stegastes partitus | reverse complement strand
ATCTATCTATCTATCTATCTATCCATCCATCCATCCATGGCCCCCTGCAGAAGGTGGAGAGGATGGGAGGGAGGCGCTGCTGGGCTTTCTTCACCAGGGAGGTGGTGTGGAGTGACCGGCTGAGGCTGTCTGGGATGTGCACCCCCAGGAACTCGGTGCTGCTGACAACCTCCACCGCTGTGCCATTGATGAGGAGAGGTGTGTGGCTGGGTCGGGATCTCCTGAAGTCCACAAAGACCTCTTTTGTCTTGTCAACGTTCAGGAGCAGGTTGTTCACCCTACACCAGTCCACCAGGTGTCGCACCTCCTCTCTGTAGGCCAGCTCGCTGTCGTTCTGGTTGAGGCCCACGACAGTTGTGTCGTCTGCCCAAGTTGTACCTGGGCTGACAGTCTTGAGTCATCAGGGTGACCAGCAGGGGGCTCAGGATGCAGCCCTGAGGGGAACCCGTGCTCGGAGACATGATACTGGAGGTGTTGTTCCCCCCACGGACAGACTGAGTTCTGTCCAGCAGCCAGTTGCACAGACTTTCTCATTCAGTCCATTTTACACAACAGATCCACCGTCTGGCTAAAGCTGGATTATTTCACAACTTTGAGTCTTTTTGGACAAATTCTGAGAAATGCAGAAAATATTGAAAGTATTTTAAGAGATTTTTGAGTTCTGTTTAAGTCATCTCAACACGTCTTTGAGCAGTTTGAGGCAGATTCTGAGCAGTTCACTCGTTTTGGTTCACGTTTGGGTTTGGAGTCCTTTTAAAACGTAACTTTATTTCTTTATTTCTGTTTTTGGAGTCATTTTTAGACAATAATGAATTTTTTTTTAACCATTTTTAAAAATTTGTTTTGTTAAAAGAATTTTGAGTTTTAAAAACGTGTCATTTTTAAGTTATTTTTGAGTCATTTGGGGCAAATTTTGAGTTGTTTTAACTTTTTTTTGTCTTTCATTTAAACTCTCACAGACAAGGTTCTGTTTTGAATTCTGTCCACGTTTCTGAGCAACTTTGGGCCAGTTCTGAGTAATTCGGTGCCGTTGTTGAGTCATTTTAGAGCATTTTTAAGTCACTTTGAAAGATTTTAAAATCACTTCAGACAGTGTTTGAGTTGTTTAAAAAAGTCCAGAACCAAAAGTGAAAATACGTCTTCATGTTCAGCGTCAACCTGAAAGTGAAGAAAACCTCCAACGTTTCATTTTCCACAGGAGCTCCGCCGGCGTCCAGCTGCTAATCTGGATCATGTTTGATTTAGTTTTCAGAGACATTTTAGGGACATCATTTGCATAATTTCTGAGTCACTTCTAAACATTTTTGGGGCAACTGTGAGCGTTTCAGGACCGTCTTTGAACAATTTAGATTGTTGAGTCACTTTTTCAGTCAAGTTGAAAAAAGTTTTGGCCACTTTTGAACCATATCAATTTTTTTATTATTTTTTTTTTTTTTAATTTGCAAACATTTAACAAAACATACAACGGAGTGAAGTGAAAAACTGAACAATCAAAACAAGAAACACCAAGTTGTTATTTTTGTAAAACAATGGAAGATAATAGGGGTAGCCACAAGAGGACTAAATAAAAACAAAACAACAACTATAATAACAGTAAAATTATCAAGGATAAGCACAAATGAAACAGGAGTAGGGAGAATCGCTCACAAGTGACTGGAGGATAGAGAAATCTGTTACTTGATTGTATGGATGAGTAAAATGTATTAAGTTTAAGGGAAAAACCTCATGTTAAATAAATATAAATAAAGAAAAACTAATAAGCAATTGAAGAAAAAGAAAACAAGAAAGAAAAAACAATTACTAATCATGACATTATTTTTCAGGTTCAAAACTTTTTTTTAACATATTTTTGACACATTTGGATTTTTTTTTTTGACATTTGTTGAGTTATTCAGAAAAACTCTGATTTACTTCAGCTCCACTCAAAAGTCGATGATCCGTCAGTCGATCAGTCAGATGAAAAGTCATAGAATAAAAATCGGTTCCTTCAGATTTTGCAGCTGCTTTCTGATCCAAACATGTCATGTTCTGTCCAGTCTCTAGTCTGAGGCAGATCGTAGACGAACCCAACGGCTGCGAGTCTGAAACCTTCATTCATACAGAGTTTAAATCACTTTGTACGAGTCTCGCTGAAAACAAACGTGTCAAATGATTCAGGTCGAAGCAGCAGCGTTAGCGTGACGGCGTTTAATTAGAACACAGTTCATGAAGTGACAGTTTGAACATTAAATACAGACTCTGAGCTGCTGCTGATGAATGAACACGTGTCAGTAAAACAGAGTGTTTGCTGAACATTTCTCCAGCCTCCTTCGAGCCTGTATAACGACAGTAAAGGCCATTCATTCACGTCTCAGCGACCATGGACTGCTCCTCTGCCTCGGGAGGGTCTTTAACATTTTTCTGCTGCTTATGTCTCATTACTGTCAACAGACTCACAAATCCTAAAACACAAACAACAACAACAACAACAACAACAACAGCCAGAGGGGTGCTGGTTTCCACGGTTACTGCATCCTGCGTGTCTCCCTCAGGTTCCTCTCTGATGAACTCCAGCTTCTCTGCAGCTCGATGTGTTTCACCTGAAGAGCAGAACACAGCCTGAGTTCAAGCAGCTCAGACCCGCGGACCGGCCGAGTGGTGCTGGTTGATGTCCCGCTGGACTCATTCGAGTCCTCTGGGGACAGTTATACGTCCTCTCTGGACATGTTTTCATCATTTTGGACAGTATATGTTCTTGTTTTTGACGTATGTGACTTTATGGATGAAGGTTAGTCATGTAGTTGATGTTGTGTTGGTCTCTGAGCGGTTCTGGACCAGTGTTAGTTCACCAGACTCACCTGTGACGCTGAGCGTGACGAACTGACTCGTCTCCAGAGCTCTCCGGCTGCGGCGCTCGTCCCTCAAAGACACGTAGCACTCGTATGTTCCAGCGTCTCCAGCGCTGACGTTCCTCAGCACCAGAGAAGCGTCTCCGTCCCCCATGTCCGGCTCCCTCAGCTGCACTCGGCCGCGGAACGACGGATGCTGGTAGCTGTCCAGGCGGCGGTTGTGTCTGTAGAAGAAGACGTAGCCGGCGCCGTTCAGGTCGGGTCTGCTCCACTTCAGCACCGAGATCGTTCCAGCCGCAGGACTCCGACATGGCAGGGAGGCGTTCTCCGCCAGGTGCACGCTCACGTGGACTTGTCCTGAAAGCAGAAGCAGTGACGCCGTTAGTCTCGCTGCTGTGGAGGTCCGACACAGCACCATGCAGCTGGTTCTGATGCTCCGACCTCATGATGGACACTTTGTTTAAAAATCATTGTGTAAATTGTCTGAGCAGTTCTGGACGAAGTGTAAGTCATAAAGGACCACTTTCAGTCATCAGTTACCATGGCGATCTGGCTGTGCAGCATCAGTTACCATGGCGATCTG
>NW_007580663.1:0-2275 GCF_000690725.1 Stegastes partitus | reverse complement strand
CAGCATCAGTTACCATGGCGATCTGACTGTGCAGCATCAGTTACCATGGCGATCTGGCTGTGCAGCATCAGTTACCATGGCGATCTGGCTGTGCAACAAAGACTAACAGATGCTGAAAGACGCACGGCTCCACTCACCTGCCGTCACGCAGAGCAGACAGCCGACGAGGACGAGTTCCCAGAGAACAGCCATGACTGCCACTGCTGCAGAAAGAAGGTTTAGTTTCACTTTCCACTTGCTGTAAGAAGAGCAAGGGAGGGGGAGGGGTCAGGGAGGGGGGAGGAGTCATGTGATTTCCAGTAAAGGGTTTGGATTCAGCTGAGTCGGTCACAGGTCTGCAGCAGCTGTTCATGTTCATCACTGCATTTAAAAAGAAACAGAACAGAAATAAACAAGCGGGCCGACAGCCGCCTGCGTAACCTTCAGCCTGAAGGTCCGAACAGCGTCTAAAGCCGGACTGTAGGAGACACTCAGACACTCACGGCTGTTTCCAGGAAATCAGCTGTTTAGCAGAAACAGTGTGAGTTTATAGTTGACCAGCAGATGTCAGCAAAGAGGCAGAAGGACTGAAGCCTGCAGCAGCGAGGTCACGGCCACAGTGACGGCTGAGCCGACCCAAAGCTCACCCAGGAAAATGTTGTGGCAGCACCATCTAGTGGCTGTTTTAACTCATTACAGGAGCCAATCAGAGCGTCAGCTCTGAGAGGCATTTCTGAAGATGGAACTTTGTTAATCCCAAAGAAAGTGATTCCTCCAGAGGAAAGAAACACACAAGATTAAAATCAGCAAAGCAGAAACAGCGTCACAGGCCACAGTCAGCTGAACGAGACCGACAGAAGGAGTGGAGATGCTGAGGTGGAGGAACATCACCCAGCTTCCTGTTTGTCACTTTGTGTGTCGCTGCTGGTCTGAGTTTCAGGTGTGAGCGGTTTAACCACGACGCAGGAAGTACAGCCGGCCCCTCAGCAGGGACATGCTAAGCTAACGGGCCAGAGACACACCAAGTGGAGCGAATCGGACCTGAAGCAGAGACGGACTGAACCGCTCCTCAGCGACGCAGAACCATCTCAGTTTTTAGTGTATTTATGGTGATTCTGATGAAACATTACAGACTCGAGCTTTGATGTCGATCATGTTTCTGGTGGTTCTGTTTCTATAGTCTCTATCTGGGTCCTCCTGGTGATTTATTTCTGCCCTTTAAACCCAGTGTTGTGGTTTGGAGGGCCTATAGTCAAGCATAACCCGACAAACAGACAGAAGAGGCTCAGCATGAACCGGCGTCTGCCCTTTGCAGTCTTCATGTCACACTCTGCCCCTGACACGTCGCCGTCCTTCCTGGCAGCAACACATCACCTACACGACGTGTGAACGGCCTCAAACCACGAGCTGACTGGAAAGACCAGACCGCTGCTGCTGCTGCTGACGGGAAACACAGGAACTCATCAGTGCCTCAGCGTTCTCCTCACAGCTGTAGCAGTGTTTCCTCTCATCGTGTCCTGCTCCAGACAGGTGACTGGCAGCTGGAGAGTTTGCTCAGCGTTCAGGAGGAAGATCTGAAACCCGCCTGCCTTCTCTGTGCGAGTCTGCAGGATGGATTTGTTCCTCTTTAGCTCACGTCTGTGCTAACAGTCTTCACTTTGTCTTCGGCTGCTTCACAGAAACCCTGGCAGCGCTGTGTGGAAGAAGGAAGGAAGTGGCCTCACGTCAGTGGAGTCGAGTTGATTTCAGCAGACGTCGGGTGAGATGGAGCCTCTGAAGCTGCTGCTGCTCGGTGAGTAGAATCTGTTGGACTATCAGAGTGTTGGGCTGGTGGAGGAGCAGCGACTCTAAAAACTAAACACGGTGGAACAGATGTTTGACTTTGTCTGTATTTAATATAAGAAAAGAGCAGATTGGTCTCCTGTGATCAGCTGGTCTGAATGTCTGACGGGTTCTGTTCAGGAGGGACTTTACAGGAACGCTGGTGTCGACCTGCTCAGGTCCTACAGACTTCAGGTTTGTATACTTAAAGTCTCTGCTGCTGGAGCAGTGATGCTATCTACAGTCAGGAGCAGAAGGTTCCTCCACTATGAAGTCCATGTTCATCAGTCAGTCTCCAGTCACTCCCAGAACTCTGGATGTTCTCTGATGGAACCATTGGATCATGAATCTTTGTCACATTAAACAATCCTGGATTCTGGTTCTTTCATAGGTTTATCAAAGGTCTTCTGGAAACATCACAAAACCTGCTGGATCATAAATAAACATACAGCCCTTCTAACATCTGGTTAAACGT
>NW_007580662.1:6115-8522 GCF_000690725.1 Stegastes partitus | reverse complement strand
GGAAGGTAAAACAAATGCTGAGAGTGACTGGGAAGGGGACACAATGGGAAATATGGGTGGTGAATTTTGAGAGGGGCTGGGAGCAAGTTGCTGGTGGATATTGCGAATTTTAGCAGTAAGGAAGGATGAAAGTTTGTTACAAAAAGCAGAGGAATACATCTGAGGAGGGAGTGAGTCAGAAGGATGAGTAATATTCCTGAGAAGTGAAAACAGAGTCTTTGAATTTCCTACATTAGAGTTGATTAAACCAGAGTAATAGGTGGATTTAGCTAAAGAGATGCAGTCCTTGTAGTGAAGAATATGGTTGTGATATATTTCCTTGTGTACAGTTAGACCAGTCCTATTGTAGAGGCGTTCAAGTTGGCGTCCTTTGGATTTAAGTTGTCTGAGAGCTGGAGTGAACCAAGGTGAGGAGCGGGTAAAAGTCTCTTATGATGGCTCCATGAAGGTCAGTGAATGCGGAATTGATCAAGGGTAGTAGATAAGTGTTCTTAATAGTGATGTCATTCATGCCTCGGAAATCAATACATGGGCAGAGGCTGGCATCTCTCTTGTCCACGAAGAAGAAGCCTTAACCCACGAGAGAAGGCCATCTGGCCATCTGCTCAGGCTTGGAGAGGTTGGATGTATATTTAGTGTTGTGGTCGGTGACCACTCAGTGCAATGTAGGGCTGGACCAGAACGGAAAAAGGCACAAGGTTAGGGAAAAACAGGTTTTATTTTAAGGGAATAAGGGAGTGAGGAAACCAGGGAGGCAGGTGAGGGAATCCGGTGGCTGGTGCGCTGGTGTCGTGAGGGGAAGTGTCCTTTCTATGTGATTATCCGTGCGGCTTGTGCTCGTATGACATCTTGTCTGTATATGGTGCACGTGTGACTGGTGAAGTTCCAAACCCGGTGCTCGTGTGGTGTTTCTTCTGTGGTGCTCTTCCCGTGTCGGTGCTCGAGTGGAGGAATTCCCGGCTCGTGGATCCGTGGGGGCAAACCAAACGCTGGCGAACTGGGGCTGGAGAAGCTGGAAACAGGGGCTGGTGGAGGAGACGCTGGAGAGGGAGAAAAAACACACAGTAACTCGTAGGCTCGAGAAGATAAGGCAAAAACACATGTGCTTCGGCTGGCGACTAGATATACCACAGGAGAGTTGGCAATCATCTCGCACTGGAGCACAGAAAGACCAGTGGCTTTATCCAGTGTGTAACGAGGATGATCAGCCACAGCTGTGATAGTGCTGACGTGCGCTCCTCCAATCAGCCCCGCCCATCCTGGAAAACATTGACACAGAAACTCCAGCTGCACCCAGAAAATGTTAATAAAAACAAATACAAAAATCACACAGTCACCACATTTAGTTCATTGTTAGACTCAGTTGGCTTCTCCCAAAATGTCAATAAACCAACTCATAGTTTTAACTCTTGATCTTGTTTTGACATATGGCATAGAAATCTTACTGCTTTTGAACAAAACTGTATCCTGTCTGATCATTTTTAATAACATTTGAATTTACAATAATGGACTATGGAACACCTACCAAAGAGTTCCATTACAGCAGATGTCTGTCTGATAATGCAGTAACTAAATTTAAGGAAATGGTTCCATAATTATTTACTTCAATGCCATCTGCCAACACAACGGAGAGCAGCTCCTCTAATCTTAGTCCCACACAGGTGGATAATAAGAACTGCAGCTTTACTGTGTTTATCAATTGATATTGTTGCCCCATTACAAAAAGAAGCCAATAAATTATAATAAAATAGCTCCATGGTATAGTCAACAGCTGCGCACCTTGAAAAAGACATTAAGAAGGCTGGAAAGACAGTGGCACTCTACAAATTCAGAAGAATCTCATTTAGCCTGGAAAGATAGTTTCCTCGCCTATAAAAAAGCGATCTGCGAGATGAGAACGGCTTACTATTCATCCTTAATTGAGGAAAACAAGAACAACCCCAGGTTTCTTTTCAGCACTATAGCCAGATTGACAAAGAGTCACAGTTCAGTGGAGCCTTGTGTTCCTTTAGCTCTCAGCACTGAAGACTTTCTGACCTCTTGAGGTGCAGCAGCACTGGATGCATCCATAGGACCAGATTTATGCTTAGACTGCTTCTCTGCTGTAAATCTCTCCAAACTCATGTCGATAGTAACTTCTTCTAAACCAGTGACATGTCTGTTAGACCCCATCCCAACTAGACTGTTCAAGGAAATCTTTAATATAATAAATACTGCAGTATTACACAAGGAAATATATCACAACCATATTCTTCACTACAAGGACTGCATCTCTTTAGCTAAATCCACCTATTACTCTGGTTTAATCAACTCTAATGTAGGAAATTCAAAGACTCTGTTTTCACTTCTCAGGAATATTACTCAACCTTCTGACTCACTCCCTCCTCAGATGTATTCCTCTGCTTTT
>NW_007580662.1:0-3300 GCF_000690725.1 Stegastes partitus | reverse complement strand
TATTTAGTTGGTAGACGGGCAACACTAATACAATAATAGAGGTCATCATTAAGCCGCCGATTCTTATTTTCATGGCTATGAACAAACAAAAGTGTTCGAAATGGTTCAATTTCATTAAAGTTTATGGTGTGCAACTATTTTGCGGCATTTTCTGTCTGTTGCTGTGCCATAATTACAGAATCAGCTCGTGATAATGAAAAAAAAAATTGAAGCAGGTAACCTGTGGTGGAAGACGTGTTTGCAGTCCTCCTGTAGAATAATTCAGTGAGTGCCCAAAGTTTTTTTCTTTTCTTTTGCAGATAATGGTAGTATGAAGTCTCACCTTTTAGACCAGGGGTCTCGAACTCCGGTCCTCGAGGGCCGCAATCCTACAAATTTAAATGATCAGCTCATCATCAAGCTCTGCAGAAGCCTGATAACGATCCTGAGCATTTGAATCAGGTGTGTTGGAAGAAGGAAACATCTAAAACTTGCAGGATTGCGGCCCTCGAGGACCGGAGTACGAAACCCCTGTTTTAGACGGTATGTTCCAGTTTTCACTACTGGGTGAGAGGGGCGATCTTGGCTGGCATGATTTGTGTCATAGGAACTAGTCGCAGAAGAACGAAAGGTTGACAAATTGTCTTTGGCTAGAAGAACATTCACTGACAATATGAAAAAAATTAGTTGAATTTTTATAGCAGTGGAGCTTCATCCATCCATCATCTATACACCGCTTAGTCCTCACTAGGGTCGCGGAGGGGCTGGAGCCTATCCCAGCTGACTTAGGGCGAAGGCAGGGGACACCCTGGACAGGTGACCAGTCTATCACAGGGCTACACTTAGAGACAGACAACCAAGCACACTCACATTCACACCTACGGACAATTTAGAATCACCAAATTAACCTCAACGTGTTTCTGGACTGTGGGAGGAAGCTGGAGAACCTGGTGAGAACCAACGCTGCAAACTCCACGCAGAAAGATCCCAGGTGTCATAACCGAGACGCGAACCGGCGATCTACTAGCTGTGAGGCGACCATGATAACCACCGAGCTATCGTGCAGCCCCCTAGCATCAATTTTTGAGTGAAAAATTCTGAAAGAAGGTGGGGTCATGTCGATTTGTGCACTGTTTTCTTCACTTCACTGTGATATAATGTTTGAAGTGCCATAACTTGAGAAATAATGTAACTAGAGTCCTGACATTTTGTAGGCTCACTGATACTTATGGTCTTCAATGATCCAACAAGTTTTATGATGGTACAAATTTGGTCAAAAAATGTCCGTGTTTCTGTCTACTCTGATATCAGTCATAAAACCTTTATTTTTCTCCCAAAGAGACTGAATTTTTTTCCTGTGATTGGCACCAACAGGAGCTTTAAAAATGTATGTATAGGGCCAGTCAGACACTTTATGAGAAAAAAAAATATTAAAATTATAAAACCAAACAAATATGAAACAAGAATCGCAACTTATTAATGAAAATGTTATGAACAATGATGATTAAAACGCCATGGGAGATTGTGNTATTAACAGGCTATGCACCGCAGGCTTTTAAAGTAGCTATAATAACACCACGACTCAAAAAGTCTACTCTAGATCCAGTTGTTTTAGCCCATATCCAGCCTCCCTTTTATTTCTAAAATTTTTGAAAATGTTGTTGCAAGCTAATTATGTGACTATCTGCATAGAAATGGTTTGTCTGAAGAGTTTCAGTCAGGTTTAAGAATGCATCATGGTACAGAGACAGCACTGGTGAAGGTCACATTTACATTGTACAATGTTGATAAATGTGCATTGTCCCTTGTCAAATAAACAAATAAATAAGGTCACTAATGATCTTCTTATAGCATCGGACAGTAGACTTGTTTCTATACTTATTCTACTGGATCTCAGTGCTACATTTGATACAGTGGACCACAGCATCTTATTACAGAGAATGGAATGTTTAATTGGGCTTAAAGGAACTGCACTAAATTGGTTTAAATCATACTTATCAGACAGATTCCAGTTTGTTCATGTTAATGATGTTTCTTCTACCCACAGTAGAGTTAGTTACGGAGTTCCACAGGGCTCTGTGTTCGGACCAATATTATTTATCTTCTACAGGCAGTATCATTAGGAAGCACTGCATAAATTTCCATTGTTTTGCAGACGACACCCAGTTATATTTATCTATGAAGCAAATGAAACCAACCAGTTGGTCAGACTCCTGTCTGAAGGACATAAAGGCCTGGATGACCTGTAATTTCCTTCATTTAAATTCAGACAAAACTGAGGTTATTGTATTTGGCCCTAAACACCTGAGAAATGCACTATCAAACCAGATAGCTACTCTAGATGGTATTGCCCTGGGCTCCAGTTGTACTGTAAAGAACTTTGGAGTTATTTTTGACTAAGACATGTTGCTCAATAGACCTATAAAACAAATTTGTAGGACGGCCTTCTTTCTGGACTATTGTAATTCCTTATTATCAGGATGTCCCAATAACTCTCTCAAAAACCTTCAGCTGATTCAAAATGCTGCAGCCAGGGTTCTGACAGGAACTAGTAACAGAGGTCATATTTTTCCAGTATTAGCTTCTATTCATTGGCTCCCTGTAAAATCCAGGATAGAATTTAAAATCCTGCTTCTAACATATAAAACTCTCAGTGACTGAGCTCCACTTTGGTTCCTTCCCACCGGTTCCAACCACTTGCTCAGAGGAAGTCCAAAGGCTACTTTGGATTGTTGGGTTCTCTGTTTAAATTTGTACGGTCTATACCTCACTATGTAAAGCGCTATGTGATGACATACATTGTAAACTGAACTAAATTGAATTGAATTGAATTTTAGTGGTAAGGCCGGTGGGTGGGAAGAGATAAGGCATTTTTCATACTAAACACTGGAGCTAGGTCACAATACTCAGACGGGACTTTGGACAGATCAACTGAAACTGGTTGGGGAGGAGAGGCTGTAGCTGCAGGAGTCAGGGCGGAACGAAGACCTCACCCACTAAGACACTGTTTTGATGTGAGTAAACGGATTATCAGCCAGGTAACCTATCCGACAACACATGACTAGAACTTTAACAGAGATGGAAGGGACTTGAGCTTTTCAGAATGATATATATATACATATATATATTTTCCTTTTTATGAACGTGTGTTTTAACACAAAGTTTTGGACGATTTCGGACTTTGTTTACTGCTCACTAGAAAAGTGGGAAGAGCTAACGCCGATCCGGACAATAGCTACAGCTAGTTAGCACAGCTTGCCTCGTGGCTTTGTTCAGACTTTATTTTTTCCTGGACTGATGTGACTGGGAAAGAGGATCTCC
>NW_007580661.1:5502-8279 GCF_000690725.1 Stegastes partitus | reverse complement strand
TGCTAGTCCTTCTTATTTTGGTTGTTTAATTGTGTCATCTTTAACAATAGTAACAGAAGAAATGGTGCTTTTTAATAGACTGACTGAATCATATGGATTTAATTTGGGTGCTTATAATGATCAAGTGTTCTATGATGAGTCTTGAATCATACTTTTAATAACTTAATGAATAAACTTTGTAGAATCAGGCAGCCTCAGTCTCATTGTGTAATGCAGAACAAATATCGACTGAGTTGTTTGTACTTCATACAGTCTCAGAAATTGTGCTTGAGACAGCTCAGATAAATGATGATCTTTTTCATGATTCATGTTTTTTTTATGAGGAGCTGCACTTCTATTTTAGGTTTGTCTGGTTGCAAACATCAAACTACAGTACATAGAAAAACAACAGCAGTTTTCCTTTTGATAAAGACTATGTGTCAAATGTTTTTATTTGTGATGCTTTCAGTGTCGTGCCTCAGGTATCAGGACCGTCAGAAGAAACCAGGTTCTTGGAGGATCTGTTCTGTGCAGCAGCAGAGAGAGAAAAACAGACAGGAGAGAAGATACTGGACCTGTTAATATCAGTGTGCACCTACAAAAGTTTCCCTCTAAAACAGAAGTGGTGTGATTTCCTCCTGGACCTGTATTCTCATGTGGCTGAAAAAGGTTTAAGTGTTCTTCCATCATTACAGCTAGTTTTCCAGTCTGGTCCTGGAGTCTGGTTCATAGATCTCTCAGAGAGAAAGTCCTCCATCCTCCTGGAAGTGCTGAAACTCCATTCAGAGAAGAAAGAAGTGAAACTGACAGGCTGCTCACATGAAGAGAGTGAAGTGAGGAGTTTCCTGCAGTGTCTGCCTTATATCTCACAGCTCAGGTCAGTGAATTATGCTTTGAATGAAATGTGTTGTGAATTACGTTAGGATCCATTGTTGTAGTTATTTCTGTGACATTTCTGTATCATTCTTTATTTTCCATATTAAGATGTTTTCCACATAGGGACATATTTTAGTCAAAACAACAAGTTGTTGTTTTGACTCCACAATATTTATTTTACAGTTTTCAGTTAATCCCCCAATCTATAAATGTTATTTGTATCGTACTTTTCATACACTGAGAGTGTGACACAAAGTGCTTTGCAAAAAGGAGTAATTAAACCAATTAAAACAATCTTCCACACAATTCCCTCCTCGACATGATGTTATAAATGAGGGAATATAACCAGGAGCAAGAGAGAAAGTGAGAAAACACGACTATCAAAGTAATTCAATGAGGAAACATCAGAAGAGAAATAAGTCAAAATTCAGAAAAGCAAATTAAGATAGTAATAAAAAATAGTTTGGTGATGAGTGATAGATCAAATAGAATTCAATACTTAAATAAATAAATAAATCTATAAAATAAAAAACAACAACAAAAAAAAGAATAAAGAAAATACATTTGAAAGCCAGACTTAAAACTTTATGGAGGATGTTCCAGAGATGTGAACCATAATCACAGAAGGATGACTCACTGTGGGGTTTTCTTCTGGCTTCAGTTTAATTAAACATCAGCTACCAGAGGAGTTCAGGGTTTTAGAAGGTTCATAGCATGAAGGCAAATGTGATAAATATGTAGCATAAAGACCATGAAGAGTTTATAGACAATAAAAGAATCTTAAAACACTTTCTAAAGCCGACAGGTATCCAGTGCAGAAACTTTATAATTGGTGTGATGTGTGCTCTTGTCAGGTCTTAGTTAACACATAAGCACCTGAGTTTTGATGAGTTGTAGTTGAGATTTGTTCTTCTTGAAGAGACGAGGCAGCAGAACATTACATTTTATAGTTGCTTTGTTCTTTAAGTATACAATTTTAAATACGGATCATTCCATCCCAACTCATGTAACCTCCCAGTTGCTGTCGGGGATTTTTCTGGGAAAAAAAGTCACATGAAGACCTCTATTAAGCTCATGGGACCTTGTAAAGTCCTGAAGCTCTACTCCAAATAGTTTGTTTCTGAATGTTGAGGTTTGGCCCTCAGGACCAAATTGTATAACTTTTGCAATTCTCTCAAAGCCATATTCCATTATTACACAGACAAAGTAGGCATCATTCTGAATGGTGGTTGTATTAATGCAGCTGAGATCAAATCGTCACAAAATGTTTTCTTCATTTTGTTCCAGTTTTGTTTCTCTGAAATCAGATGTTAATGAAGAAACCAGATTCTTGGGGAGACTGTTCTGTTCAGCAGCAGAGAAAGAAAAGCAGACTGGAGAGAAGATACTGGACCTGTTAATATCAGTGTGCACCTACAAAACTATCCCTCTCAGACAGAAGTGGTGTGATTTCCTCCTGGACCTGTTTTCTCATGTGGCTGAAACAGGTTTGAGTGTCCTTCCATCATTACAGTCAGTTTTCCAGTCTGGTCCTGCAGTCTGGTTTATAAACCTCTCAGAGATAAAGACCTCCATCCTCCTGGAAGTGCTGAAACTCCAATCAGAGAAGAAACAAGTGAAACTGACAGACTGGTCACATGAAGAGAGTGAAGTGAGGAGTTTCCTGCAGTGTCTGCCTTATATCTCACAGCTCAGGTACATGACTTGTACTTTACATGATTCACTCTATATAATAAGAAATCTGTAGAATTCTGACTTTATTGTACTGTTCTAAAAGTTCCTGTGATCTTTGTTTTTCATCATGATTAGATTACTACAATGTGAGTTTATTCACAAGGGGTCATATTTCAGTTAAATTTAATCTGTGGTCCATTTCAAATATAGTGATAAACTCTTACACCACTATACTTATGTGTTCATTG
>NW_007580661.1:0-2958 GCF_000690725.1 Stegastes partitus | reverse complement strand
ACCTGGTAAAGTTAAAAATATTTGTTCAATGTACAGAATTAAAACTGGTTCTGCTCCCCCTTCACTGAATGACTTTATTAATTTTAGATCGAGTACAGGCAGAGTAACCAGGGGGGCAGTGAGGGAGGACTGCATTCTCTCCCGCAGAAAAACTGTGTTTGGCCAGGCTGTCTTTTCATTTAGAGCGTCCCAGCAGTGGAATACAGTGCCTGAAGTGATAAGAGAGTCTCCATCATTGTTTTCATTCAAAAGGAAGACCAAAAGGTGGCTGCTAGAGACACAGACCTGTGAGCACTAATTGTCACAGGAAATGTAAATATATTGGTTGCATGTTTTTGCTTTTCCCTGTATTTTTATTATATGTGTAAATTGTTATGTGATGTTAATTTTTTTTACATTTTTTTAGGCTGGCTTTGACAACTGCCAAAGGGACTACTGATGAAAACTAGCTTAATTTAGCTAATTCAGGCACATTTACATTGTACAATGTTGATTAATGTGCATTGTCTCTTGTCAAAAAAATAAAATAAATAAATAAATAAATGACTGCACAGATGAAACAGGTATAATCTCTAAGATGTGGCTGTATTTGTACAACTGAGATCAAATCATCAAAGTGTTTCCTTCTTATTGTTGCAGTGTTCGTCGGTGGTCAAACCGTGATGACTTAACAAGGTTCCTGGGGGATCTGTTCTGTGCAGCAGCAGAGAGAGAACAGCAGACAGGAGAGAAGACACTGGAGCTGTTATCATCAGTGTGCACCTATGACACATTTCCTTTTCGTGACATACACAGGAATGATGGTGATCAGTGTAATATCCTCCTGGACATGTTCTCCCATGTGAAGAACTGTGAGACTAAAACAGGTTTAAGTGTCCTTCCATCATTACAGTCAGTTTTCCAGTCTGGTCCTGCAGTCTGTTTCTTAGACCTCTCAAAAAGAAAGACCTCCATCCTCCTGGAAGTGCTGAAACTCCAATCAGAGAAGAAACAAGTGAAGCTGACAGGCTGCTTTTATGAAGAGAGTGAAGTGAGGAGTTTCCTGCAGTGTCTGCCTTATATCTCACATTTGAGGTAAATCACATGAATATATGTAAAATACTGCAGTTNCTGAAGTGATAAGAGAGTCTCCATCATTGTTTTCATTCAAAAGGAAGACCAAAAGGTGGCTGCTAGAGACACAGACCTGTGAGCACTAATTGTCACAGGACATGTAAATATATTGGTTGCATGTTTTTGCTTTTCCCTGTATTTTTATTATATGTGTAAATTGTTATGTGATGTTAATTTTTTTTTACATTTTTTTATGCTGGCTTTGACAACTGCCAAAGGAACTACCGATGAAAACTAGTTTAATTTAGCTAATTCAGGCACATTTACATTGTACAATGTTGATTAATGTGCAATGTCTCTTGTCAAATAAATAAATAAATGACTGCACAGATAAAACAGGTATAATCTCTAAGATGTGGCTGTATTTGTACAACTGAGATCAAATCATCAAAGTGTTTCCTTCTTATTGTTGCAGTGTTCGTCAGTGGTCAAAACGTGATGACTTCACAAGGTTGCTGGGGGATCTGTTCTGTGCAGCAGCAGAGAGAGAACAGCAGACAGGAGAGAAGATAGTGGAGCTGTTATCATCAGTGTGCACCTATAAAACATTTCCTTTTCGTGACATATACATGGATTTTGATGATGATATTATACATCAGTGTAATACCCTGCTGGATCTGTGCTCCCATGTGAAGAACTGTGAAACGAAAACCGGTTTAAGTGTCCTTCCATCATTACAGTCAGTTTTCCAGTCTGGTCCTGAAGTCTGGTTCATAGATCTCTCAGAGAGAAAGACCTCCATTCTCCTGGAAGTGCTGAAACTCCAGTCAGAGAAGAAACAAGTGGAACTGACAGGCTGCTCACATGAAGAGAGTGAAGTGAGGAGTTTCCTGCAGTGTCTGCCTTATATCTCACAGCTCAGGTAAATGACTTGTACTTTACATGATTCACTCTACACAATAAGAAATCTGTAGAATTCTAACTTTATTGTACTGTTCTAAAATTTCCTGTGATCTTTGTTTGTCATCATGATTAGATTACTATAATGTGAGTTTATTCACAAGGGGTCATATTTCAGTTAAATTTAATCTGTGGTCCAATTCAAATATAGTGGTAAACTCTTACACCACTATATTTATGTGTTCATTGTTGTTGTCAGTTGCCTTTGAATCAGAGATTTTACATACATGTTGGATCAGATTTGATTTAGATTGTTGTTTTCGTGTCTTTTGATTGATTCTTTCTTTTTTTTATATGTTTGTTGTGTTTTTGGACTTTTTTAGCCTTTATTGTAGTTGAAAGTAGAGAGAGAAACAGGAAAATATGGGGAGAAGAGTGGGGGGAAGGACCTGCAGTAAATGGTCATGGGCCGGACTGGAACCCACGACCTCTGCATCAGGGACTACAGCCCCTGTTGATGGGTCGCCCACCCAACCTGCTGAGCTATCTGGGTGCCTGTTGATTCTTGGTTTAAAATCAATTGTGTTTCCATTAAGTAAGAAGTTGCAGTGTTTTCAGGTTATTACTCCACTGTGTCTTGTTCTCAGACACTCATATCTTCGATCAACTGAACAGCGATATGAAGCCTATCTGGCTGTTGAACTAACTTATTAAGGTCACTGACTGAACAGAAGACAGAAAGAATATAATCAATGTAGTTTGAAATATTTAACTGCAACAGCTCAGAATCATGTGAGTCTTGTGCCTGTATGACAATGTTGTGATGACGTGAATAATAATAAGGACACTATAAGTCATTGACATTAATGCAGTTGTTTCCTTTTGATGCCACCTGGTAATAAAATAAAAACCAAAAGTACAGCACTAGAAGGTCTTGAAGTTTAAACTGATATTTTAAATATCTCAACAGCTTCAAAACATAAAAACTATCCCATAAGCCATCTA
>NW_007580660.1:5537-7207 GCF_000690725.1 Stegastes partitus | reverse complement strand
TTGTGGTTGGAGCCGGTGTGGTAGTTGTAGCTGTTATCTTTGTTGCTGAAGTAACTGTTGTTGTCGTTGGAGACTTTGCAGTTGAGGTCTCTCCACTGCACAAGGCTGTTTGTATTTCAAAAAATTCTGATCAGCTCACAGTTTTTTGTTTTTCACAAAAATCTCCATCTTTGTATATTTTTTAATATATTCATATACACACTATGTGCTTAGAGTTTTTCATGTTATTTTCAATTAAGTAATTACAATAAAAATAACCGTGGTCAAAAAAAAATCTTGTATTTAATTGCAGCTTTTCACTTCCCTTACTTATGCCACATCAATAACACTGACGCACACACTTCAGCCCTTCAGTTAGCAGTAATACACCTAAACTTCTTTTCCTAGCCACAGAGAACATGCCCAGGATGCATTGAGTGACATCAGGGCACAAGAAAGCTTGGTGAACAGTGATGAAAGACGGGGCTCCATTGTTGGCTTTTTGGGCGGAAAGTTATTTCTTTTTGAAACCTAATGCTACGAGTCCACATGAGGTATTTTGCCCAAATTTGCATAAAGTTGAAGTCAAGTCTACTTTATACCAATGAGCTCGCAGGTGATGCAACGCCTCATTGCTCAAAACTCCACACAGTTAATGGGAAGCGAGAAATTGTCGGATCCTGAACACGTAGCATGAGGCAGCCTGGTTAAGAGCATGGTTGTGTGCAAACTATGCAACAAAAAATTTCAACACAAAAAGTCTTAAAACGTACAATATAATAGTTTTAATTGCACTTTGAGTTTGCACTCACCTGTGAGTGTAGTAGACAGATGAAAAATGCACAGATATATGTAGAGGATTTTTTTGTTGTTGTTTAAGTTCATGTTTGTCTATTCATTGATTTAGTCGTCAACCAAAATGTATTTACAATTCTACAATTTCATTTAGCAGACGCTTTTATCCAAAGCGACGTACATCTGAGAGCAGATACAACACAAGTAAGGATCTAGTCAGGAAAAAAACATCTAGATTCATGCCATAGAACAAATTCTAGTGCGACAGGGCGTTGATGCCATTAGTAGGTTTCGGGCTGTCAAGTGCAAAGGTGTTCAGTGAATTTGAACTGAAAAGTTTTGCTTAATATTTCTGTTTGATAAAAATGTGATTGATTGCAATTGACTAATTCCAAAGTCGCTAATTGATTCTATTTTTTTTAATCGCATCCCACCACTAATACATACATTTAAAACCACTAATACATACATCTATAAATAATGTATGCCCTTGATTCTCAAACTGTGGTAGATGTACCATCAGTGGTACGTGAGCTCCCTCTAGTGGTACATGGTGAAGGGTCATAAATATTTTTTGAAAATAAAATTATTTTGAAAATATCTATTATCCAAAACATAGAATTGAAATACATATCATTACATCATAAATTCATATTGTATTTTCTTTATTCCTGTCTTTTTCAGTTTCTCTACCATCGTCTTCGCTGCTACCTCTTCATTAGCAGTATTCGCTAAGACACCCGCGGTTTGACACGCTGTCAAAAAATCGTGGCTAGGACCCTGAATGTCATCCCCTCCAGCTGTATGTCCGTCTGGCATGTTGTCATGGAGCCATGTTTTTGTTAAAGCAGACACACAGCAGTCCCTCCACTCTCTGCATGTTTCTCTCAGCAAAC
>NW_007580660.1:0-4092 GCF_000690725.1 Stegastes partitus | reverse complement strand
AAAAAAAAAAAAAGAAAAAACGCTGGGTTGAAGGTTACTTTAAAAAAAACAACAACTAAATATTGATTTGCTTCCTCCTTGTATTTATGAAAAAAGCCAATCTTAAATTATCCACTTGCAGCTAAGTAAAAATGCTGTCTGGTTGTCCTGCTGACTGCAGCTGGGACTCCTGCTCCACACTGGTGACCGCCTGTGAGCGCTTAGCTCAAGGCAGCACTGCTGCTCGTTGGGGACAGTAACTGTAGAATGATACGTCTTTTCATGTCGGAGTCTCCAAAACACCAGAAAAGTCTTCAGTAACACCAGAAAGAATCGCTAGATTTATCGCTAGTCATTTCTGACAGAAAAAAAAGATAAAAATAGCAAAGAGGATTTGGAAAGTTGCCAGATTGAGCAAGAACGTCATCAAGGTGGCACCACTGCGTGTGCCGGCGGGTGTCGCACATCGGCGGTTGTGACGCATATTTTGAGCAACAAAAAAATTAAACACATTTTATTTTAATGTTACAAGTTCACAAAAATCTTCAAATTTTGAATTACATTTTAAAAACTAACGAGCTAATACATTTAAATTAAAATGCTCATTATTTTATTCCAAAGCCACAAGAAGCTCCAGCAGAGGGATAAAAGAGTTGCCGACCCCTGGGGTAAGCCTTCACTACTCTATGTTCAGGTTAGTCATAATGGTGGTACTTGGAGAGCTCGATATTTTCTCAGGTGGTACACACGGTAAAAAATTTGAGAACCACTGATGTATGCCATATATATATGTATAAATTCGGACATGTCATTTTAAAACTTACCAACAAACAAAAGAAGCATCACAGCGATCTTCATAGTGTCTTCTGAAATCATCTCTCCTGTTTGGGAACACAATTTTTCATTTTTGTGTATTTTATACATTTAAACTTCGTTTCTCATTTCACCTTACTCAAATTTATCTTATCATTCTTCAAACATACATATTTTTGTAGTTTTCATGTCTTGATTTTACAGACATTTTGTTTTTTACATTTACATTGTAGGTGCTTATTTTTCTATATATCCACCCTGTGTTTTTGAATAATCATATTTGACAAGTTTTTTCATGTACAGAATCTTCCTTCCCTTTCCCTTTTGCTTTTCTTGTTGCTGTCTGAATGTGATCATCAAGACTGACAACATTTCACTTTCATTTAATTGGTTATATGATTAACCTTATCCAGGACTTCATTGTTGCCATGTAAGAAACAAACAAAAAAAAACAATACCTGTCACCTAATCCAAATGGCCTGGGGTCCAAAAAAACCCAAAAGTTCTAAATAGAGTTAATAAGGTATAACATAATGTTTTGATCACATATTTCATCCAGTATTGTATGCTATTAATTGCAGATTTACAACTGCTTTAAATTCAATGTAAAGTTTTGGTACAATCATATTTTACTGTATCTGTCAGGCAGCAGTACTCCTTCCCTTCTTCACATGACTGAAATGTGGAATTTGGAATTATCACGCCAAAGCTTTATTCTGTATGTCAACTTTTCATCTTACTAAACCAGTGACAATACAGGAAAAAATATGGACTTTTTTTTCCCCTTTAAATTAAATACATAAGATACAGCTAAAACGGTATAAAAATACAATAAAGGTGAGTCTGCCTGTCAATCCTAACTTGAATTTTAGAATGCATGACAAACAGATGTAAAGACTTACAGATTTTGTCTCAGGATGAATTATTTCCACTTCAATGGTTAATGTTGTGTTGCTCTCTGATTCCACCTGTCCTTTACTGTTCACAAGGTGTTGTCCTACAGTGGGAATGCTGCAGCTTTGATAAAAGTACAGCCCAGGTGAGGTGACAAGACTCTTCACAAACACAGTAAAATCAATATAAGAACATCCCAGCTCAGTTGAAGGTGGGGCCATCCATGTCATCACTTACTTATGTACATTTTATTCATGTAATACTTCTTCCAAAAAAGAAACTTGTCAAGTGAGTTTTTTCAAGACGTGGCATTTGAATAAACATTTTTCTTGGATGATGCTTCTGAATTTGAACTTGTTCACGCCCAAGATATTTTTAATTTCATAACCTGACAGCATGTTTTGACAGACTGAAGGTTTTGTATGCATTGGACAGAAAGGATGTATTGTAGTCAGAAGCACTGAGAAAAGAGTTTTCAGAGTGTGATTAATTAGTCATTTTTCTTTTCTGTTTTCTTTAGTTTAAAGTGCACTCGAACATAGTGAGTTGGGCAGTGGAAGAATGCACAAATAATCCTGAAATTATTTCAGTAATCAAATAATAAAATCTGAGAACAGATTATCTCTAATAAATTCTGCTGTGATTGGTTTTATCAAATATTTTTGATCAAGGTGTGACCTCTTTGTGTCTTGCCATCTTCTCACGTTAACATTTGTTCAGTTCCTGTGTTGTAACTCAAGGCAATTTAAAACTATTGTGTCAAAGCAATTTAAACGGCCTGTTTGAGCTGTATTATTAACCGTAACAGTGTTTTATTGCCTGTCCCTTCTGTCAGTCCCACCCTTCAACTACATTCCGATTTCAGTTTGTGCATTTCTTCTGTTATTCTGCTTCTGTCCACTAGATGACCTCAGTTTCCTACTGTTGTCGCCTCACCTGAATTCAGTAGTATGTGTCTGCAGAGCCAGAGGAACCACCAAACCTGGATCATATCTTAATCAGCTCCCTCTACTGGGGCATCTAGTTGAGAGAACAGTGGAATAAATAGTAAACAACATAAATAAATGGCTGTAGTAATCAATTAAGCATCAAAAAGACAGGGAAATAACCTAAACTTGTCTGCCAATATAATATTATAGGGTCCTTACATTATTTTTTTCAAATACACTGATAAATTTATGTCATAATGATGTAGTATCTTAATCTTAATATTAAATCTTAAAATTAAATTATTTGAATAATATATAATATTGTAGTTTCTTACCCTCAGTATTTAGTCCAGTTAATATGTCCAATATTGTAGATTCTTAACCTTAATATTTAATTTTGTCAATTTCATAATATTTAAAATTGTAGCTTCCTAACTTTACTATTTAAATTCGTTAGAAACATTTGTAAAATATTCAATACTGTCGAGTCTTTACCTTGATTTTTTAGATTTATGACAGAAATCTATATAAAGTTGCATGGGGTAAACCTTAAAATTTTAACAACTCAGGTGAATTTGTAAAATACATAATCTTGTGGGATCTGAACCTTAATATTAAACCTATTCAGGACTTTCATGTTGCCATACGTAGAAGGTCTTTCGGGGTCCATTGGACCTGATGACAGAATATGTGCAAAAGATTGGTTGGTATACATAGTTCTGGATGAACACATTTCAAGATCTAAAAGACTCCGACTACTTTGCTGGTGACTTCCTTGACAAAAATCTCATACAGTTAACATGTCTTGAAATGATAGAGATAAGAAAAAAATGTAACATTACTGCTTTTAAAATATGTAACTAAATTCTGATTATTTTCCAACTTTTCCCACTGTGCCCTACATGAATGCACTTTAAATTTGTGTTGTATAATTTAATATATTTATTTAGCAATACATGATAAGTGCATTTGAATCCTTGATGAAAAATAAAACAATGTCAGCAAAACTTGCCTTTAATTTGTTTATTTGTTGCATCCGTATGCATACTACATTTGAATTGTTAGTGTTTTAAGACTGAATTGGTTGAATAGCTTGTTGTTTGTCTGTTGCATCATAGGCTACATGAAAAGTTGGCACTGCAAATGTTTGAATTTTTACTTGCATTATCTCAATATTCAGAAAGAACTTCAGGCCATTGTTTAAGTTTGGAACACTCACAGGATTCGCCCATGCAAAAATGCTGCGTCTCCAGGAGGACGTCCAGTGGTGATGTACACCTTACCCCAACTATTTGGTGCCAGGGAGTACCTCAAAGAAGTATCCCAATTAAAGCTGCAAGCGGCGATGGACGGGTCCTCGCCCTACGCTTGTCGGCCTTCGCGCACAGCGGGACTGTGATCCGGAATGTCGAGTTTGGGGCAGATCGGAGCAAGTGTGGCCTAGTTACGAGCCACTTCCTGTTTAGTGGCGAGCCGC
>NW_007580659.1:11100-11895 GCF_000690725.1 Stegastes partitus | reverse complement strand
ATCAGCAGGAAGGATGTTTCCATCACTGTCCCACCACTCGACTTCAGGTTTAGGAAAAGCTCCTCTGACAACACACTGCAGCAGAACTCCATCATTTGTTTTATCAGAAGTTATGATAGGTTGTGGAGACGCACCTGAGAACCCAGAAAAAACAACAGTTTATGTGAGACAATTACAACATTTTCATTTAACACACATGTTTCTTGTTCACCCCTCTGTGATTGCAATGAATTTTTAAATTCAGTCTTTTTTACTCGTACAAAGACATCTATAGACCGCAGAAGGTGGAAAAACCCTTTTTTTTCTTTCCAAAACAAACATATTGATCACTTTATTAATCCCAAAGTTAAATTGCAGTGTTACAGCAGCCAGATCACATTAATCGCACTTGATATAAAATAAATATATAAAATCACACACTTTGTCTTCTGATTCTGAAAATATATACAGTTAATACAGTAAAATAAATAGAATAAACACAGCCTGAACAGAAATTAAAGATAAATTAAATTCGTTGAGCTACAGAAAGTGTCCAGAAGACACATAATGGTCCTTTGTATGTGGAGTGGTTCCTGAGAAAAAAAAGTTATATATTTTTACACCTCATATATCCTTATATTTAAACATGTTACTCAAATAGGAAATTACTGCAATTACAACTTGCCATTAAACAAAAGCTGAGGGAACATTTGTATTTACACCAAATGTAAGAATTGTATTTTATATCACTGTATATAAATAATATCAGACACTTGAACACAAACTTCTAAAACTAAACATAAGCCTGTAGTATGA
>NW_007580659.1:8429-9728 GCF_000690725.1 Stegastes partitus | reverse complement strand
AGACAAAAACATGAATTGATCAGTGATGTGGACGCAAAGAAAGTCAGGAAACACAGTTTACATGAGGTCTGAAACAGCAGTTTATGAGCAGCTCAGTGAGGAGACTGATTTCTGTCTTTATTTGTGGTTCTGTTTCAAGCATATCATCATACATCAACATATCTTAAGTGTATCTAGATCAGCTAACACCAGGACAAGATATAGAGTTTTAGTTCGTTAATATCTATTTTTAATAGACTGGATTCAATGACTTAACTTTTTTTACATTGAATGATGGGTGGAATCTATGATGTAGAGAGCAAAGCAAGAACCAGGCAGTACAGAAGGAGAGCAGAGTTCTGGAAGCAACACTGTTTATATGGCTTCTTGGGAAAAGCCAATGAGCTTTGCGATGGTGAGTTTACGAGGAGAATTGTGTCAGAAAATAGTTGGACCGGACCTGAACATCCGAATATCCAGATATATACCAAATGTGTCAAGTGATTGCCACCTGGTGGTGAGTTGGATCCCATGGAGGGGAAGGCTGCTGGACAGACCTGGGAAACCCAAACATGTATTGAGGGTGAACTGGGAACGTCTGGTGGAGGCCCCTATCTATGGGGTCTTCAACTCTCACCTCTGGAAGAGTTCCTCCTGCATCCTAGGACACTTTGGGGACATGGAATCTGAGTGAACCATGTTTAAAGCCTCCATTGTAGAAGCAGCTGTTAGGAGCTGTGGCCACCAACCTGAAAACTTACTGGTGGACACCAGCAGTGAAGGAGGTCGTGAGGCTGAGGAAGGAGGCCTTTTGGGCCTGGATGACTGAGGGGTCTACTGAAGTAGCAGTTAGTTACCAGTCGGCCAAAAGCACCACCATCATCTAATGCAGTAACATATTAGCCAACCAATCAGTTAAAAAAAGTATGATTATCTGTGTAAAAGGCAACTAGCTGATGTTAGATTAAGCTAATAACATTTTGATGTATTAGCTTGATGTAGCACTAAATAGTTTGACTTCCTCACTACTGTCAGGTAAACATTCCTGCTAATTTCACATCACTGTGATGTCAAGAATTTAATCATCAATGATAATGAAGCAACGTTAGAAGTTTGGTCCTACAGGCCAGTCAATTTTAAATTAATTAGCAATAATTAAACAGTTTAAAAGAAAAAATTCAGTTAAAGATGTGAGAAAAATGTGAGAAAAGAGTTAATCCTGTGCAAAAATACTCCATCCTACATTATGTACAACTCTACTGCTGCAGACATTCATGTTCTCAGGTGTAACGTTCACCTCCAACCAGGAAACAAGCCAAA
>NW_007580659.1:5354-8304 GCF_000690725.1 Stegastes partitus | reverse complement strand
ATTTATACGGAAAATAGGAAAATAATAAACATATCACATATTTTTATGTTGTCCATAGACGCGAATATAAACGTTATAGTTCGTTTGAAAGCTCAGAAGTTCGTTTTTTCAACGAAGTAACGTTGTTCAATAAAAGTTTTACGACAGAAGACAAGCAACGTCTTAGTTTACGGCAGTAAACAGTTAGCAACTTACCTGCTAACCTGTCGCATCACCGTTAAAAGGATTTTATTGGTCCAAAAACGGACTTTTTTTACACAAATTGCGGCTCGTTTTAAAGAAAACGCTCCACCGATTAAATTCAGCTCGTTAAACTTCAAGCGACATTAAAATAATCCGAAAAAAAGAAGGAATATATTCGTTGTTTAGTTTTATCGAAGCGACACAAACTTTAACAACTGTGACATTTACGTCAATTTCAAGTTTTGACAAAAGCTTTGACCAATCATGTTCCGCATCTCTGAAATCGGGACACGCCCAAGAACTAAACAAACCAATCAGCATCTTACTCCGACGTAACCTGAGCAATTTAGCGGGCATTTAACTCCATCAGCCAATCAGAGAACAGCATCTTGACGAGAGCGGCACGTGCGGGTTATTGACAGCTGCCTTCGACCAATAGGAAGTCAGGTCCGTCAAAACACTCTGAGTTTGTAGCCGGTAAAATTACCTGCCGGACCATATATGGAAGTTAATGCAGTTTGACTGTGTGTCATTGTGGGACACAAATATATCAGAAAAACTGTTTTTATCCTTAAAAAAACAGCAGATTCAGTGATAATAAAGATGTCAATCTTAATCTGAATATTATAATTTTTACATTTAGGACAAAGTTTAACATTTAGTGACATTTTTAAGTTTTATAAACAGGATTTATCAACATTTTTTGGGAACTTTACAGAGTTTTTTAAGGAGCTCTGCAGTGATCTGATGGAGATGCTCTGCACTGCACTTTATGAAATATCTCAGAGCCACTTCTCGCTATGAACACGACACTTGGCAGAGACGTTATAGACAAAATGACGGTGCAATCCTGTGAATTTCAGCCTGATAGCCCTCATTATGACTGATTAACTGCATTTGAAACACAGACTAGAGGGTTGAAAACAACAACACTTCAATATTTTCCCTTTAATTCCTCCAACAAGTTACCTGTGTTAGAGCTAGAGGTGAGACTCACAAGCGACATGAAACCTCAGACAGTTTCAATCCCAGTGTTGCAACGAACAAATATCATGTTTTTATGGTCCTGAAATTATAGAGAAGGTCAAATTGATCAATGCAAAGATGCAGAAATGTGTCTGACTGTGATAAGCCCTAAGAGGTTAAGATAGGATCTAAAGGGGAAAAGAAAACACATGTTAGAGATGTTTGTGTGATATTATCAACTTGTCAGACAGGTAAAATTGGAGGNAACACAGCTGCTGCTGCAGCAGAACCATAAATAAAAACTGTGAAACACTGCAGACTGAGTTAAAAAGCTGATCAGTGATCAGAACAATGTTTTAACTGGATGAAGGTTCTTATTCAACGATTCCAGATGTTTTCTCTGAAACTCAGAACGTCATCAGACTGTAACTGTGCATCATGTATGTTCAGGTCATAAAGTCCAGAATAATCCCAAAGAAAATCACTAATGAGCTGAATTCAGACTGAACACAGTGAATGTGACTGATGGAGGCTTTTCTCAGTCTGTTTATTCAGTAACTCCTCGTCTGTATTAAACACACATTCAGCTGTTTGTGTGTTTTCTTACTGAGGAATTTATCCTCATGTGTTTCCCTCTGAAAAGATTTTCTGGTCAGTCTGAGTACAAATTCACATTTTTGTTTTTACAGTTTTTTGGGGTTTTTTTTTTACAGTTATTTTCGAAATAAAATACTACTCACCATTCAAATGTATAAAGGTTTTACTATAAACCTGATGGTTGATTTCCTTCTGTGTGGCCACACAGGTGTAGTTGTCAGTCTTGGTCACAGTGATACGGAGGACAGTGTCGTATTTGTTTCCTCCTTTTTCTGTGATCTTTGGTTCATCAGCAGGAAGGATTGTTCCATCATTGTCCATCCAGACAACTTCAGGTTTTGGAGAAGCACCTCGAACGATACACCGAAGCAGCGCTGAGTTCTTATTTTGATCAAGTGTTTCAATTGACGGCTCTGGAGATGCACCTGTGAATAGAAACATCAATTTATATGAGACAATTACACCGTTTGACATTTAACGCTCAAATGTTTCTTGTTAAGTCTGTTCTGAAATAAATGTCAATGTACATTACAGTGTGTTAAAGAGGAAAAAAAGCCAAGTATAGTCTTAACTGCACCTCCCAGCACAGATTGGAAGAATTTGTGTAAAGACTATAAACTTGACTCCCATAAAGACATTTATACAGTAAAAAAAATAAATAAAAAAGAGGTCCAGACAAGTCAAGTTTTAGCTGAAACACACTATTATATACAGAATTTCATTCATCCCCAAGGGAAACTGTAGTGTTACAGCAGCCTGTTCACATAAATCGTGCACAAAAATAAAAACTGAAAATTAAAACCTGCACTAAAGAGTAAAATAAATGAAAGCCACCCAATGTGTCCTAAAAGAACAATAATGGTCCTTGGTTCTTCAAGTGTTTTATGAGAAAAAATACATTAAAATAGCATTTTAAAAAGTGTTATAAAATATGGAAAATTGGGCATTTAATGGTTATGTACACAATTTGAACCCTTGTAACTGATCAAATGCCCAATCAGAAAACATATCATCAAACTACAGGAACTTGCAATCCAACTAAAGCTTAAGAAATATGTTTTTTTGTTTGTTTGTTTGTTTTAAACAAATATAAGGAATGTATTTAATATTACTGTGTGTAGAATTGATATCAGAAAGGAGCAAGAGTAATTGATACAAACCATTCAACAAACTACAGTCTCTAAAATGATCACAAACTTACACG
>NW_007580659.1:0-3679 GCF_000690725.1 Stegastes partitus | reverse complement strand
TATTCTTGTCCTTATCTTTCTTCCAGTCAAAAACCTCTTCCTTAATGTTCCCAGTGCCGAGAAAACAGTTCAAAATGGCGTCATCGTCTTCCTTCACCTGCATCGAGGAGGCAGCTGGAAGGCAAAAACATGAATTAATCAGTGATGTGGACACAAAGAAAGTCAAGAAACACAGTTTACATGAGGTCTGAAACAGCAGTTTATGAGCAGCTCAGTGAGGAGACTGAATTCCGTCTTGATTTGTGGTTCTGTTTCAAGCACATCATCATACATCAACATATTTTAAGTGTATTTAGATCAGCTAGCACCAGGACAAGATATAGAGTTTTAGTTCATTTATATCTATTTTTCATAGACTGGATTCAATGACGAAACTTTTTGTCAACTTTGTCATCTAAATACATAAACTGTGCACATTGGAGGAAACCAAATTCACCAAATTCAACCAAACAGGTCAGATGATGTAATATTTTGACAGGACACGATAAGCTGCTGAAGTTTTTGAAAACTATATATTCAATAGCAAGGACCACACCATCAAAGCTTGACTGTTTATTGAATGCAAATGAGCGTTATGTTGGTGATGATCCTCAAAAAGTCCCCTGTAAAAATAAAAGAAAGAATGGCCGTAGCATGAGTGTTGAGGGGTGGAGTGGATGAAAAGCTGATATGCTTATGATTAGTAACAGCCCATGGACTTGGCTGGAAGCTGCGTCAATGGGAAATGGATTGCCCGCTTGGTTGGTTTTGTTTTGGTTGAGTGAACAGATTTGGTAGTCGTCAAGACAGAGGAAGATCGGATACAAGATGCGGTAGGTGTACAGTAGGATGGCAGTGTGGATTGAATTTAACTCGTTGGATGGTGTTGCAATGAACTTCTAGAGTGCAGACGAGAGGTTGGAACGTGTTGATGCAGCATTACAGTGGATCAGATGTCAGTGGAAAAGTAAGATAAAATAATAAACTAGGCTGCTGAGGTATCTTGGATATTTTGAATCCCAGTTAGAGATGAAGCTGTATAATGTACCTACACTGAATGATGGGTGGAATCTATTATGTAGAGAGCAAAGGGAGAACCAGGCTGTACAGAAGGAGAGCAGAGCTGGAAGTGACACTGTTTATGTGGCTTCTTGGGAAAAGCCAATGAGCTTTGTGATGGTGAGTTTACGAGCAGAATTGTGTCAGAAAATAGTGGGGCCAGACCTGAACATCCGAATATCCAGATATATACCAAATATGTCAAGTGAGCGCCACCTGGTGGTGAGTTGGATCCCATGGAGGGGAAGGCTGCTGGACAGACCTGGGAAACCCAAACATGTATTGAGGGTGAACTGGGAACATCTGGTGGAGGCCCCTATCTGTGGGGTCTTCAACTCTCACCTCTGGAAGAGTTTCTCCTGCATCCTAGGACACTTTGGGGACATGGAATCTGAGTGAACCATGTTTAAAGCCTCCATTGTAGAAGCAGCTGTTAGGAGCTGTGGCCAGAAGGTCGTGACACCAACCTGAAAACCTGCTGGTGGACACCAGCGGTGAAGGAGGTCGTCAGACTGAGGAAGAAGGCCTGTTGGGCCTGGATGACTGAGGGGTCTACTGAAGGAGCAGTTAGCTACCAGTCGGCCAAAAGGACCACCATCAACTAATGCAGTAACATACCAGCAAACCAATCAGTAAAAAAAGTATGATTATCTGTCTAAAAGGCAACTAGCTGATATTAGATTAAGCTATTAACATTTTGCTGTATTAGCTTGCTGTAGCACTAAATAGTTTGACTTCCTCACTACTGTCAGGTGAACATTCCTGCTAGTTTCACATCACTGTGATGTCAGGAATTTAAACATCAATGATAATGAAGCAACGTTAGAAATTTGGTCCGACAGGCCAGTCAATTTTAAATTAATTGGCAATTATTAAACAGTTTAAAAGAAAAAATTCAGTGAAAGATGTGAGAAAATGTGAGAAAATAGTTAATCCTGTGCAAAAACACTCCATCCTACATTATGTACAACTCTACTGCTGCAGACATTCATGTTCTCAGGTGTAACGTTCACCTCCAACCAGGAAACAAGCCAAAAGCAGCAACTGTTTTAGTTCCTTGTAGGTCTGAAAGGTTTTATTGTTTATCAGAGGATCTGCGTCTCCTCGCCCACATAACCACACAAACTGGTGCTGCTACTTTTATAGTAGTAATTTAATCTTGTGTGGGTGAGAGAGGAGGAGGAGGAAACTGATGGAGGTGAAACTTGACTTTCTGCACTGTTAAATGTGAAACGTTACCTCAACTTGAAATTACTTTTAAATCAACTAATGCTGAAATTTGACTTTAAATTATACTTCATAATAAGTTGATGCAACATTATATTGACAACCTGTTAAAATAATGGTTGCAACCAAACAGGATTATCTAAATCTGAAAATTAGACTTTTTATGTTACAACTATGAATTTAATGAGGTGGTGGGAATGGGTCCCTTCAAGTACTTTTAAGAGTGTACTTTAAAATTAGAGTCTTTTAAAGTGACAAACACGATGGAAAAGCTTCAGCAACTTCAAGTTACAGTCACACAAATACAAACTTGANCACCTTCTATCTCTGGTCTGGGTTTTAACCTTTTAAAGCGTGGAGGTTGCATGCGACCCGGCATTTATACGGAAAATAGGAAGATAATAAACATACCTCATATTTTTATGTTGCTCATAGACGCGAATATAAACGTTATAGTTCGTTTGAAAGCTCAGAAGTTCGTTTTTACAACGAAGTAACGTTGTTCAATAAAAGTTTTACGACAGAAAACTAGCAGCGTCTTAGTTTACGGCAGCAAACAGTTAGCAACTTACCTGCTAACCTGTCGCATCACCGTTAAAAGGATTTTATTGGTCCCAAAACGGACTTTTATACACAAATTGCGGCTCGTTTTAAAGGACCAAACTCCACCGATTAAATTCAGCTCGTTAAACTTTAAGCGACATTAAATTAACCCGAAAAAAAGAAGGAATATGTTCGTTGTTCAGTTTTCTCGAAGCGACACAAACTTTAACAACTGCGACGTTTCCATCAATTTAAAATTTTGACAAAAGCTTTGACCAATCATGTTCCGTATCTCTGAAATCGGGAAACGCCCACGAACTAAATAGACCAATCAGCATCTTTCTCTGACGTAAACTGCGCAATTTAGCGGGCATTTAACTTCATCAGCCAATCAGAAAACAGCATCTTGACGCGAGTCGCACGTGCGTGTTATTGACAGCTGCCATCGTCCAATAGGAAGTCAGCTCCATCAAAACTCTCTGAGTTTGTAGCCGGAAAAATTACCTGCCGGACCATATATGGAAGTTAATGTAGTTTGACTGTGTGTCATTGTGGGACACAAATTTGGCAGAAAAACTGTTTTTATCCTTAAAAAACAGCAGATTCAGTGATAATAAAGATATCAATCTTATTCTGAATATTACAAATTTTACTTTTAGGACAAAGTTTAACATTTAGTGACATTTTTAAGTTTCATAAACAGGATTTATCAACATTTTTTGGGAACTTTGCAGAGTTTTTTGAGGAGCTCTGTAGTGATCTGATGGAGATGCTCTGCACTGCACTTTCTGAAATATCTCAGAGCCACTTCTCTCTATTAGACAGAGATGTTGTAGACAAGATGAAGGTGCAATCCTGTGAATTTCAGCCT
>NW_007580658.1:2514-7140 GCF_000690725.1 Stegastes partitus | reverse complement strand
AACTGGCGATCAGATCAACTGGCGATATTCAGTCAGCGAGGCGGCTGTTACAGCGGCAATGTAGATTGTAGGTGACTGTGGAGACGCCTGTTGAAAAAACACAAACGTCTATAAACTCTTGCAAAATGTTCTTGCTGTCAGCTTTAACACTGGGTCCACTTATCGCTCGTGCTCTGTTGTGAGTCAAGGCCGTTCAGCCTACAAGTAAAACACACGGTTTGAAGGGAGCTTGACCCGGTGGAGTGGAAACATCGCTGAGCCGCGGTGGAGCCACAGTCTGACCAGATTAACTTGTGATAGTACGTGGTGTCAGTCCGACGGTGAGACAGAAACACGTTCTAGTTTCACTGGCGACCCAAGTTAACTGACTGTGTTTGCTGTATTTACCTTCCAGATGATCCGTTTGCAGATTTATCCCGACCAGGCCTGTGTGTGCGTGTGACGATGAAGATCTCGTCGACAAACGTGAACATCACTAGTTAATGAAGTCTATATCCATGTCAGTATCATCTACAGACAGCAAAACCAAACATGCTGACCAAAATAAAAAACACGTATTTCTGAAGTCCGGTGGGAGGATTCGAAACCACGTCGTCCAGATGAAAAAAAAAAATGCAAGTTCGGCGATTTACTAATTGTGCCACCAATCAGCTCGATTGAGAATTATTCTCATTCCTATAGATCATTTCTATTCTGTCAGGTGTTTAACACCTGGTGATTACTCAGGAAACACGCCCAGATCAACTGGTGATAGTCTCAACTTAACACAGACACACGCTGCCTGTTTAGTAACGACAAACAAAACATTATAGTCTTACCAGCAAAACACACGACATAGAAGCACACTGCGTTGTGTTGTGTGTTTGTCTGTACATTCAGTGTCAGAGATCCAGAGCAGAACTTCACGCTTAACTCGGGTCTGTTCACTGAAACACACACATCAGCCTCCCACCACAACAACACGCAGCACAGCATTAGTCTGGTTTGATAGAATCATCAGAGCAAACTGAGGCCACGTTGTCAGAACTCCTCACTGAGAAAACACTACAAACACGTCCAGTCNGCTTCTGAATTATGTTTGTGAGAGCAATTTATTTTGTTAATCTGATGGTTTCTGTCTAATACTTCATGCCCAGCATCATCCAGACATGGCTTGTGATAAAACTGAGACTCGTCCAGCTAACAGCCTCCAAAGATGCAGTCATCTGTTTATAGAATGAGTGCACTTATCATTAGTACTGGGAAACACACTGACACATTTTTATTACGCTGCACATCGATTTTCTGCATCTGATTCTAGAACCAGGGTGCACAGGAACAGCATCTGACCCTGTTATTTAACAAAGTTATCGAAACCCTTCTTTCTAACGAAGACAATGCAAAAACTTTGTCACTGAGCTGAAGAAGATCAGAGAAGGAGAAGATTCTATGTATTGATATATGACATATATGAAATGTATTCATGCATGTATGTACCTCACACAATTACTGGTCAGAGCTGTAAAGTCCTCTGAACTACAGATATTGCAGATTTCAGGAAGTGACAGTGAAAATATTCAATTGTAAAATTAAAAGCCTGACAGACAAAAACATGTCAGGCTCCTCCTCTCTTTGTTTTTCAGCTCCCTCAGAGTGTCTCTGTGCTTCAGAATCTCTTTCCTTCACATTAGGATTGTGACACTGGTCTGTCCAGAGGTCTGAATTCAACCCAACAGACTAACAGATTCTTCTCCTGGACTCCATTTAAATATATAAGGTGTAACAGTGGTGTTTCTGCTCCAGGGTCCAGTTTCTGGAGGAAATCTGAGTGAGTAGCTGCAAACATTTGGACTTTGATCTCTTTGAGTTTTCTCTGATGAACAAAACAAACAGTGACCAGTGTGAAAACAGAACAAGAAGTACATTCTTTTACAGTCTTCTGATGTATGTGATGTATTCTTAATGTCAGATATGATTTTATATCATATTGTTTACTCTAAATATATATGTATAAACATATTCTGTTGTCCGAGATGGGCTGCAAGGTGGCACAGTTGGTTAGCACTGTTGCCTCGCAGCAAGAAGGTCGCCGGTTCACGTCCCGGTGGGGGCAGCGGGATCTTTCTGTGTGGAGTTTGCATGTTCTCCCCGGGTTCTCTCCGGGTTCTCCTGCTTCCTCCCACAAAGTCCAAAGGGACTTTGGTTATTTGGTGATTCTAAATTGTCCGTAGATGTGAATGTGAGTGTGCTTGGTTGTCTGTCTCTAAGTGTAGCCCTGTGATAGACTGGTGACCTGTCCAGGNTGGAGGGTAAATACATCGTCAGTTAACCTGGAACACTTTTCTGTCCTGTGAAACATTTGATTTTTGTGAATTTAAATAAGCCAGTGTAGCGCAATGTGATCTAAATCTGCCTACATCATATCACTGTATTGATGTTACACTTGAACACTTGACGTTCTGTTACCACACGGTTTAGTAGCCTTCATGTCAGAGCAACGTACACACTGGGTTGGTCTCCTGTCTCTGTTGCTTTCCTACTAACATGTTTTAATAGTGATCAATGAGCGATCACAGCTCCAGTGGGTCCGACTGCGCTCACATAGTTTCTTTCATCGAGCCCGACAGCGGCCTGACTTTTAGAATTAGAAGGCTCTTGTTTCCATATATATTTGTCAAGACCGAAAAGAAAAGTACAGCAGAAATCTCCTTTTAAGTGACAAACTTGTCAGATTGTTTATTTCCTGGTTAGTCGGTAAGGGGTCCTGAAAAGCCACGCCTACGAAACGTCTGTCTCAGAGACGCTAGGTGTCGCCAGTTGATCTGAACGCCAGTTGATCTGGAACAAGCTGAACGGTAGGTAAGTCTGATTTAGTTTTACCTATCTGTTGTTTTGTATTAACCTACATTTATTGAACAGGGGCTGTGTGACTGGAGGTGTGGCTGCATATTGGGACCGCTGCTGCTTTGCCTGGTTAGCGGCACTCCGCCGCTTTGCCGGTGGTAGCATCGCCGTCACTCTGCTGCTTTGCTCTGGGTGGTGTCGCTCTGCGGATTTGCTCTGCTTGCATCATTTTACTTTGGTCCACTTTGCCTCGCCTTGCCTGGCAGCATTCTTTGTCTTGCTTTTGTAATATTTTTTTTTGTGTTATTTTGGTTTGTTGTGTTATATTTAATTTTTCCTAGCTTAGCTCAGCTTTTCCTTTGCTTGGCTTCACTTCATTTTGTTTGCTGTTTTTGCTTCTGTTACCTGTGTTGGGCTTAGTGTTGCCTTGTTTAGTTTGTTTGTGTGATTTTGTTTTGCCTTGTTATGCTTTGTATTTTGAGTTTGTTTTCTTTATTTTTGCATGTGTTTGCAAGGATTTCTAATTGCTTCCTGAGTTTATTTCTTTTGTTTTGCATGGTTTTCTTGATTTCTTATTAGCCTTGCATGATTTTCCTTAATTTTCATTGGCTTGCTTTCTTTTGGATCTGCCTTGTGGGATGTGGGATTTTGTGGTTTAAATTCTGTATTTTAAATTCTGTTAATGTATTTTAACCTATTGTAAGAAAATAAAATCTATTTTTATAATGTAGAACCACGTCTCATCCAGTGTGTTGCGAACCTGTGTGCTTTGCTGTGAGCGAACAAGGAGTAGTGTCGGTTCCCTGGGTGTGAACCTTCAACCCAGGTGGCGTTGTCGGTCAACACTTATTTCCCCTTAGTCCATTATTTAGGCAAATCTATTTGTAGCGCCCCCGCACGCCCACTCGCCACAATCGTATAGATGTTTCTGTTTTGCAGGTCACTCAATGTAGATTGGACTAATTATGAACATCAGTACATGCACAATATTAAAACCACCTGCCTGATATTGTGTACGTCCACCTCGTTCTACTATCACAGCTCTGACCCGTACACAGAACATCTGGAGGGTTTCTATGTTTTCTGGTACTGAGATGGGTGGCACATTCCAGGACTCAAGGTTTCCCAGCACAACATTGCATAGTCACATGATGATCAGTGTTATTTACTTTGTCTGTCAGTGGATTTAATGTTGTGGCAGTTTGGTGTATATCTAACTTGAATATCCGGTTTGTACAGTTTGCTACAGTTTCAGTAACTGTGTCTCCTGGAGTTCCTTCACACAGCCTACATTATACCACTGACAGAAGGTAATTTAATTATCAAGTAGGTTTTTATTCAAGTACTGTACTCATGTGCAAATTTGAGGTACTTCATTAAACATTTCCGTGTTGTCATTTGTTAACTCTTTTAGTCATAAGGGGCAATTATCTGCAAAATGAGTGTTTTCATTTCTGATACTTTAAGCATCAATTGCTGTCACTTTTACATGTTTACTGAAGTAGCAGTTTAAATGCAGGACCTTTAGTTTTTCTTCAGTAAATGACTAAAATACTTAAAGTGTATTTTCTTTTGTTATCTTTAATGTGGCACTCAAAATCCATTTTTTTCTCTTTACATAGAATGCATGAGTATTTACAAGGCCCTGGGTTTACCCACCTCACTGTGGTGGATAGAAATATGCAGCATTAGTTAATTATGCAGGTGAGCTTCTGAATTATGTTTGTGAGAGCAATTTATTTTGTTAATCTGATGGTTTCTGTCTAATACTTCATGCCCAGCATCATCCAGACATGGCTTGTG
>NW_007580658.1:0-1179 GCF_000690725.1 Stegastes partitus | reverse complement strand
GTGCTTGGTTGTCTGTCTCTAAGTGTAGCCCTGTGATAGACTGGTGACCTGTCCAGGGTGTCCCCTGCCTTCGCCTTAAGTCAGCTGGGACAGACTCCAGCCCCCCGCGACCCTAGTGAGGATTAAGCGGTGTGTAGATAATGGATGGATGTAGTCTGCGATCATAGTGCGCTAATTTGTACATGTTTTCTTTCCATTCAAGGACCAACATGGACGATCCATTTGATTCATATCCAGAAGAAATCAAAGAAGCACTGATAAACAATGATCCTGCAGCAGCAGCTGCAAAGATTCATAAATATTTAGAAAAACAAGATAATATTCCCCTAAATATTGCCATCACAGGAGAATCTGGCTCTGGTAAATCCTCCTTTGTTAATGCCATTAGAGGCATAGATCATGATGATGAGAAAGCTGCTCCTACTGGCTGTGTAGAAACAACCATGGAGGTCACACCATATCCTCATCCAAACTATCCCAAAGTTACCTTTTGGGATCTTCCTGGAATTGGCACCACCAACTTTCCAGCTGATCAGTACCTGAATCATGTTAAATTCGAGAGGTTTGACTTCTTCATCATCATCTCAGCTGATCGCTTCAGAGAAAATGATGTGAAACTGGCTCAGGAGATCCACAAGATGAAGAAAAAGTTCTACTTTGTTCGCTCAAAGATTGACCATAACATACAGGATGAGAAAAGAAGTAAGAAGAACTTCAACAAAGAGACGACTCTTACACGTATAAGAGACGACTACATTCAAGGTAGGTGTCTTCTTATTATTGCTACTATTTCTGTTCTCAGAGTGTAGTTTTGTGGAATCTTTTCACAGACAACAAACCAAATACTTATTTATGACATGTTTTCTCTACTCACATTTAAATAACCCTACAGATTAGCAAACGACAACACAAAGTTAAACACAAGGATCCAATGAATTCTGTCTGGTGCACGTGAAAAACCTGAGACACTTCAGATCTTTATAATATCTCAACTTTAGAAATGAGTTGAGGTATTATTGAGCCAGAGTGATGCATGATGGATCATTGGTAGGATTCTTTAATGCATCAGAAAATACGACAAATGATTTCAACATTGAAACAATTCAACATTTTACATCTTAGTCACTGTACCTTTACATAGAGCTGTTGTTGCCTAATTTCCAAAGTTTTTTTGTTCTT
>NW_007580657.1:6352-8688 GCF_000690725.1 Stegastes partitus | reverse complement strand
ACAACAGACACACAACAGACCTACAACAGACACACAACAGACACACAACAGACCTACAACAGACACACTAACACACCCAGGGCGGTGCGTCTCCTAGGCGACCTCTGCGGCCGACATGGAGCAGCGTCTGGACTGCGGTCTGGTGAAAGGACACGCTTACGCTGTGACTGACGTCCGCCGGGTCCGACTGGGTCACGGGCTGCTCGCCTTCTTCAGGTCCGACAAACTCACCATGATCCGCATGAGGAACCCCTGGGGCCAGAGGGAGTGGACCGGGCCCTGGAGTGACAGGTGAGTCTGGGGGGACAGGTGAGGTCAGACAGGTGACCTGGAACATGATTGGCTCTTTAGTGTCTTAAAATTCATTCAGTGACTTCAGTGTTGTTCGATACCAGACTTTACACCCACCTGCCTCGTCATCGGGTTCACCTGTTCGGCTGCTCGTTAATGTCCAATTAGCCAATCACATGGCAGCAATTCGGTGGCTTTAGCTGGCAGACATGATGAAGACGACCTGCTGGAGTTCAACCAGAGCATCAGAATGAGGAGGAAACGTGATTTAGGTGGACGTGAACGCGGCGCGTTGTCGGTACCAGACGGGCTGAACAGCCGTCTCTGGAGTGTAGAGATCGGTGCTGAAGGAGGAACCTCCAGGAGCAGCAGATGCTTAGAGGAGAACCAGACAGAAAGACAACAGAAACTGACTAACGCTGTAATAGCCCACGAGAACCCACCAGGTGTTCTACTTTCAACTGAGTTCACTTGAACTGGACCACAGCAGACTGGAAACACGTTGTGGTTCTGATGAGTTTCTGCTGCAGCGTTCAGAGGATCAGAGTTTGGTGGAAACAACATGAAACATGGATCCGTCCCGCAGCGGTTCTGCTGGTGTGATGTGTTGTGTTTTCTTAGAACCAGCTGAGCTCCATCCAAACCCAACATCCATCCTGAGTGCTGGTTCTGACCGTGTCCAATCCTCCATGAACACAGCATCTTCTGGTGCTTCAGCAGCAGAACCTCCACATCACAAAGCTCAGATCATCTCAACCCAATTTCTGGAACATGAAGAGTTCCCTGTTCTCCAACAGTCACCAGAACTCAGTCCAACAGAACCTTTGGGATGAGCTGAAGCAGGAGGTTCTCATGGTGGATGTGCAGCAGACAAAGCTGCAGCGACTGATGTGTCCCATCGGTGTGGACCTGTTGGACCACACAGAACCTGAACTAGTGATGAATCGGATTAACATGATGGATACTGAAGCACGTTCTGCTTTCATGGTCCTACTGCCCATCAGCTGTCTGCTGGTTCTGGACTCTGTCGGGCTCATTTCTCAGCACATGAACTCCTCGTCATTCACTCATTCATGTGTTACCCTGAAGCCCAGAGGTCATGTGACTCCTGTTTGACTCAGTGTTGGACCTCAGAGTGACGTTTTCTGACTCGGTTCTGTTTGCAGCTCTGAGGAGTGGAAGAAGGTCAGTACGAGTGAGCGGGAGAAGATGGGCGTCACAGTGGAGGACGATGGAGAGTTCTGGTGAGTTCTGCTGCGGCGTTGCACCTGCTGGTTAACGTTAGACCTGCTTTGTTTCTGTCATCCTGAAATGTTCTGATGAAGTTCTGAGGCTCAGAAATGATGAAAAAAGTCCATTAAAGTGATCAATCTGGAAATATTCACAGTCTGAAGGTAGAACTCTGCTGCATTAAATAAAGTTACTGCAGATACAGAACCAGAAGTTCTGAGGAGGTTCTGGAGGGAATTGATTGATTTCTCGTGAGGTTCTCTGAGGAACGTTTCTCTCCAGTCTCACAGTAACTTCTTTTCTTCTCTGCAGGATGACGTTTGATGACTTTATCGCCAACTTCACTGACCTCATCCTGTGTCGCCTCATCAACACGTCCTACCTGAGCCTCCACAAGACCTGGGAGGAGGCCGTGATGCAAGGAACCTGGCGTCGCCACGACGACCCGCTGCTGAACCGGGCCGGCGGCTGCAGCAACAACAAGCAGACCTTCCTGCAGAACCCACAGGTGAGTCGGCTTTCAGGTGAGACATCTGCATCCATGAGGGGCGGAGCCTAATAGCAAGTCTGTCTTCTGCTGCAGTTTGTGTTTGACGTGAAAAAAACGGAGGACGAGGTTCTGATCTGTCTGCAGCAGAAGGACCGAAGAGCATCGCTGAAGGACGGACGAGGAGAAAACCTGCCGATCGGCTTCGACATCCACAGAGTGAGTTCAGCGTGGTCGATGATAAACATCTGGCATCACAACCTGTTTATACAACATCTGTTATTACAACCTGTTATTACAACATCTGTTATTACAACATCTGTTTATA
>NW_007580657.1:0-3511 GCF_000690725.1 Stegastes partitus | reverse complement strand
TGTTGTGTGTCTCAGATCTACAACCACAACGTGCTGCTCGACTCCTTCCTGGGTCAGGTGACTCTACCTGCTGAACCAGGTGAGATCAGGAAGACGCTGCACCTGAAGGATAAAGGAGATCGCCGTGACAACGACCTGCCTGGTACCGTCACCGTTGCCATAGTGACCAGCTCCACGCTGACCAGCATCTGAGGCTGTTTCACTCTGAGCTGATGTGAAACCTTCCAGCGTGCAGCTCTTCATTCCGCTCATACGTCTTACTCCAGTTTACCTTTTTATCTTTCATCTTGTTTATGCGTCTTGTCGGCGGCGCTGATGCCGGCGCTAAACTTTGCACTACGTCAGGGGTTTCTTACGTCTGCTGAAGCTTCTGACGGCCGGTTTACGTACGAGTGTTCTTTAATCCTGACAGCGTCAGATCAGCCGAGCAGCAGATGTTCTGTTGGTGTCAGCAGGTGGCGCTGTGGCCTCCAGCGTCTACAGAGAACCCAAACCCACCATCAGCTGGTTTCAGGGTTTGATTGATTGGTTTCGACCTCAGTGTGGCTTTAATGAGATTCTTCATGTTTACTGATGTAGCGATGGAACCTGTGGACCCAACTGGGCCGTAGAACCGGAACAAGAACCCGGCTTCTGTCTGATCCAAGGTCTACATTGACAGCAAAGAGATCAGAGTTTAGTGTGAATTTGGCCAAAGTGTGTTTTTTCTGTTCAGCTGTTGGATCAGAACACAAATATCGAAGCATTGATGCTCCTTCAAATAAAGTTTACACCTTTAAAACAACACAAGTCTTTGCTTTGTGTGTCTTTGTTCTGTATTTTTGGCCCATGACAGAATTTTTATCATTAACTTTCTACCAAACCAAATGTCTGAAGCTAGAAATCTTTGGATATGCGCACCAGCGTGAGTCCATCAACACCTGGCGTTATCGGAGTCCTGCGCCCTGATTGGCCATCAGGATGTGAGTCATGGATGACGCTATACACCTGAGACGCCCCACCAGGCAGTTGGAACTAACGAAGTCCCTGACAAATGTGAAACGTCTTGGAGAACCAAAAGGTAAAGTGGAGATGCTTCGTCCTGAAGCTCAGAGCATCACCACCGGGAATGTCTCCAGCCATCCCTGACCAGGCAGCGCCGTGGTTCTGGAGCCATTCTGGTTCAGTTGGCAAAACAAACTGTTCTATGGAACTGTAACGTCACATTTTTTTACTTTATCTTTTGGTCGTCTTTTTTCTTTCAGACCGACATGAACATCAGAGTTCTGGTTCAGCCCGTGACCCGATAACGTTGGACAGAGTTGGTAAAATCCAAAGTATTGAAAATATGTCATCACTTTAACCAAATATAAACTAAAGCCGCAAGCGGCGATGGACGGGTCCTCGCCCTACGCTTGTCGGCCTTCGCACACGGCGGGACTGTGATCCGGCATGTCGAGTTTGGGGCAGATCGGAGCAAGTGTGGCCTAGTTACGAGCCACTTCCTGTTTCGTGGCNGTCCATCATATGGTCCACCGTCTGGTCCATCATCTAGTCCAGCGTCTGGTCCAGTGTCTGCTGCCTCGCTGGAAGGATGAACCGTCTGAAGGTTCACATCCTGGAAGGAACGTCGTCGTCACTTCATGCAAACCTTCAGATGGAAGAACTAAACCGCTGAGCAACCAAAGATGGAGCTTTTTCCACTGACACAAAACTGTGGAAACGTAGAAGGAAGCAAAGAACCAGAACAAGAAGCAAAATGATGTAAACTGACTCAGTCACACTGAACAGCTTCAACAAAACGATGCAAAACGCAGAATGTGACACAAAACGGGACGAACAGGAAACAGAAGCTGACCACAGTGAGACAGGACATGAGGACTAAATGACCCAAATAGAGAACAAATGGGCCAAAACCACGACGAGCAGAACATTCTGAAATTAAATGACCGACATGAGACTCACAGCAAAGACGCAGAACGAGCACGAGGCCCAGAAGCTCCACACCGAGATGAAGACGATGAAAACACGATACAGATTAAATGTAAATGGTCTGAAACTGGTTGAGACTCAAATCGCCGTGACGGCAACAGACGACGTTTTAGAGACACAGATGTGAAACGTCTGGACGACAAACGGAACAGAACTTTAGGAACCATGGAGGTTCTCAGCAGAGGCTTGTCCAAGGCTGAAGCCGGTTTAAAGAGTGAATTGTTGTTGTGTTGCTGGTCCAATGTCACTAACAGAATAACCCTCTGGTTCTGGTTCTGGTTCTGTCCTGCAGCGAGCTGACTCTGGATGAACCTCCTCAGACCTGCTGGTCCGGTTTGTGTGGTTTCCCGTCGCTGGTGTCTCAGGTCCATGTTCTGCAGGCGGACGGACTCGCAGCTCAGGACTCAGACGGAGGTTCGGTTCCTTTATTAGACCCGAGAATGTTTCCTGAGTCCAACTCGTCTTTAAAAATGGTTCCACCTCAAATGAAACCTGCATGTATGAGATTAGTGACGTTCTGAGGACACCAGTCTGTTTTACTGTCCCTGTGAGGACACACACACAGTGACCACGTTTTATTGTGAAAGTCTGGTCTAGAGTCAGTAATGTGTGTGTGTGTGTGTGTGTGTGTGTGTGTGTGTACGTGCAGTGTCGGACCCCTACGTGATCATCACCTGTGAAGGTGAGAAGGTGCGCTCTGCGGTCCAGAAGAACACCTGTAGCCCCGCCTTCAACACCAAGGGACTGTTCTACAGGAAGAGGAGCAACCGGCCAATCAGCATCCAGGTCAGGACAGGTGTAGGTCTGTGTGTGTGCATGTGTGTGTGTGTGTGTGTGTGTGTGTGTGTGTGTGTGNGTTATTACAACATGCTGTATTGATTGTAGGGGAAAACCTCGTTCCTCTAATTGAACTTGTTGGTTGAACATAACTTCATCAAAAATCATCTGAAGTCAAGAGCATTGGTTCAAACTGTTTTCCGTCGTGTGGACGTAGTTCTGCTGTGCACCTGATTAAAGCAGCGTCTGTGTGCTGCAGGTGGAGCTGAACAGGAAGTACCGCATGCATGCTCCCCAGCAGAAGGTTGGCGGCAGCATCTACATCAACTCCAGGTCGGTGTTTCTTCGGACCGACCTGCCAGAAGGTCGATACGTCGTCATCACCACCACCTTCGAACCGGGTCTGGAGGGAGAATTCCTGCTGCGCATCTTCACCGACGTACCATCGGACTGCAGGTAAGAACCCACTGGTCCACCATCTGGTCCACCATCTGGTCCACTGTCTGGTCCACTGTCTGGTCCATCATCTGGTCCACCGACTGGTCCAGTGTCTGGTCCATCATCTAGTCCACCGTCTGGTCCGTCGTCTGGTCCAGTGTCTGGTCCACCGTCTGGTCCAGCGTCTGGTCCACCGTCTGGTCCACCGTCTGGTCCACCGTCTGGTCCACCGTCTGGTCCACCGTCTGGTCCATCATATGGTCCACCGTCTGGTCCATCATCTAGTCCAGCGTCTGGTCCGGCGTCTGGTCCAGTGTCTGGTCCA
>NW_007580656.1:2688-6247 GCF_000690725.1 Stegastes partitus | reverse complement strand
AGTCAGCTGGGATAGACTCCAGCCCCCCGTGACCCTGGTGAGGATTAAGGGGTGTATAGATGATGGATGAGGTGTCACGAATATGTTGTGGGAGAGAGTTCCAGAGGGTGGGGGCAGCAACAGAGAAGGCCCTATCCCCCCAGGGTCGGTGCTCGGTCCTGGGAACGATCAGGAGGTTGGCATTAGCGGAGCGGAGGGTACATGGAGGGGTGTAGGGGTGGAGCACGTCTTTGAGGTAAGAGGGGGCCTGGTCATGGAGTGCTTTATGGGTGAGCAGAATGATTTTGAATTTAATGCGGTATGTGATGGGAAGCCAGTGAAGGTTTTGAAGGACAGGGGTGATGTGGTCTCGGGAGCGGGTGTGGGTGAGGAGGCGGGCGGCAGAGTTTTGGATGTATTGTATTCTATTGAGAAGGTTGGTGGTGGTACCGAAGAGGATGCTATTGCAGTAATCAATACTTGATGTAGTGAAGGCGTGGATGAGGGTTTCTGCTGCGAGGAGGGAGAGAGAGGGGCGGAGGCAGGCGATGTTTTTAGGTGATGGAAGGCTGTTTTAGTCACAGAATTTATGTGTTTGGTGAAGGTGAGTTTGGTGTCAAAAATGACCCCTAGGATACGGCAATAGGGCGAGGGTGACAGGGAGGAGTTATCGAATGAGAAAATTATTTTACATCCAGAAATTAATATCAGTAAGGCAGTTTGAGAGGGTGGCATGGGTTTGGGAGTTGACAGATTTAGTGGATATGTATAGTTGGATGTCATCAGCGTGACAATGGAAATGGAGACCATGACGATGAATGATCTGGCCAAGGGGGAGGAGGTAGAGAATGAAAGGGAGAGGACCAAGCATCGAACTCTGGGGTAAATCTTGGGGCAGGGGGGCAGGAGAGGAAGAGCAGTTATTAATATTGATAAATTGTTTCCGGTCTGCAAGATATGACGTTAGCCAGGCAAGGGCATTACCAGTGATGTGGAGAAGAGATTGTAATCGGGAGAGTAGGATGGAGTGATTGATGGTGTCAAAGGCGGCGGTGAGGTCCAGGAGGATGAGAATGGAGAGAGAGCCAGCATCAGCGGAGAGGAGGAGGTCATTGGAGATTTTAAGGAGGGCTGTTTCAGTGCTGTGGTGAGTGTGGAATCCAGATTGAAATTGTTCATAGAGGCTGTTGTTAGTGAGATGGGCTTTGATTTGGGAGGCAACAGTTCTTTCCAGAATCTTAGATTGAAAAGGAAGGTTGGAAATGGGCCGAAAATTGCTGATATTGTCAGGATTGAGTCCAGATTTCTTGAGGATGGGGGTGATGGCAGCCAGTTAAAGGGAGTGAGTGGAGGAGGTAAGGGATGAATTTACAATTTTAACGAAAAGCGGAGAGATGGTGGGGAGGCAGTGTTTAACAAGAACGGATGGGATGGGATCAAGAGTGCAGGTGGAAGAGTTCATGGTGGTCATGATTTTGGTCAGATCAGCTTGGGAGATGGGTGAGAAATTAGAGAGAGGAGAAGTGATAATAGGAGTCGATTGGGGAGGGACATGGGAGGTAGGGGAGGCAGATAGGGAGTGATAAAGGGAATACATTTTTGAGTGGAAGAATGAGAGGAAGGAATTGCATTTGTCAGCAGTAAATGAGTTTGAGGTGTTGTCACTGGGATCGAGGAGTTTATTGACAGTGGAACAGAGTGCCTTTTGGTTGTTGGAGCCAGTGTGAATAAGGTTTGAGTAATAGGTGGAGTGGGCATGGATAAGGGCAGCTTTGTACAGTTGGAGGTGGTCTGTGTAAGCTTGGAGATGAACTGTGAGTCCGGTTTTCTTGTAAAGTCTTTCAAGCTGGCGTTTTTGGGATTTTAGATTGTGGAGATCAGGAGTGAACCAGGGGGCTGAGAGTGTAAAAGAAACGGTTTTGGTTTTTAAAGGGGCAAGTTTGTTTCGGCAAGTAGAGAGAGAGTTATTATAATAGTTAGTGAGGTCGTCAGGGTCATCCATTGATGAAGGGGGGGACGAAGCTATGGCAGAGCTGAGTAAGACAGAAAAGTCTTGGGGTGAGATGGATTTAATGTTTCTAAAGATTATAGTGCGCTTTTCTTTTAAGACGGGGGTGAGAAGGTGGATATCAAAAACTATGGCCAGGTGGTCGGAGATGTGGAGGTTGAGGTTGGAGAGTTTCTGGAAGGTGAGACCAGTAGAGCAGACTAAGTCCAGAGTATGGCCATGGGAGTGGGTGGGGAAATTGACATGCTGGGTTAGGTTGAGGCAGTCGAGGAGGTCCAAGAAGTCAGAGGCTTGTTTACAGTTTTTGTTGTCAATATGGAAGTTGAAGTCACCAAGAACTAAAGATGAGGACAAGATGGCAGAGAGATGGGTGACAAAATCAGTGAAATCAGAAAGGAATGATGGATTTGGCTTGGGGGGTTGGTAGATCACAGCAATAACAATGGGGGTGGGGGACAGGACTTTGAAAGCAATATGTTCAAATGATTCAGCAGAGGGAGTGGAGATGATCTTGGATTCAAGGAAGGCCTTGAAAATGAGGCAACTCCACTACCTCAGCCGGTGGAGCAGGGTCGGTCCAGATATTTGTGTCCTGAGGGGGTAGCTTGATTGAGGTAGAAGTATTCCAGATGGTTGTGCCAGGTTTCAGTGAGACAGAGGAAATCCAGGTTATTGTCTGAAGTAAAGTCATTCAGGAGAGGTGCTTTATTGTTGAGAGAGCGGGTGTTAAGGAGAGCAAACTTAAGGACATGTTGGCGTGTGGGAGGTTGTGAGATGTCGAGGAGCAGGCGGAGGTTATGTTTGGATCGTTTGACTTGTTTTGAAAATCTCTAGCAGGGGCAGGGGGGTCTGGTGGTTATGATGGGGAGAATGAGAGCACTGACTGAGGCTACAGGCTGAATGTTGAGAGGGGCAGGAGGAGGATGCAGAGAGCTCTGTGGTCTATAGGGGGAGCTATGGCACGTGGAGGTGTGGTGGCTGTTGATGGCAGAAGGAGACAGGGGAAGCTGTGTGCTGGATGTAAACAGTCAATCACATGGCTGGGTGAGATATTTAAAGATGCTGCCCTCCTTCACCACATTTCACTGAATCATTCCTCCTGGATGCTCCACTGCTGCTGCTCTGTGGTTGTTGTTTGGCTGCTGCTCTCACAGCTTCCTGTTCTTCTACGTGCACCAGAGCCAACGTTAGCTCAGAAGGTCTCTGCACACATGCAAGAAGCTGCTTAGAAAGCTGCTTCCATGGAAACACAGCAGAGAAACAGGTGTTCTCCAGGAGAACTCTACCTGCTGACATCATGTTCCTCTGATCCACTAACCAGGTTCTAGTGATCAGTTCTCCTGATGACATGACTGTTAGAAATGAGCCCACTGGACCTTCACTCACTGACTGTTGCTGGTTTTCCTCTCAGACTGACTGAAGTCCACAAGATGAGTGTTCGTGAGGATGAGGAGGAGTTTCCATCCTCCAGCCGTCTGTCTATGAAGAGTGACCGGTCCAGAGGAAACCCTCCACACTTCAGTAAAGAACCAGAACCTTCAGACACAAAGTAAGAAACTGTTTCTGCTGTAA
>NW_007580656.1:0-2298 GCF_000690725.1 Stegastes partitus | reverse complement strand
TCACTTCGTTAATGATCAACAGGGTTCTAAAAGTCCTGGAACAGCCACAGGAGTGAGGATCAGTAACGCTGATCTCATCTCATCATGTTGAACCTGTTTTACTGACGTGCTGATGAACTTTAACTCCAACCAGAGCTGAACGTTGTAGCTCTGCAGCGCTGTGGGATTGTGGTGAAGCTGCCGTATCAGACTGCATCACGTTCAGCTCAGTGTGTCTAATAAACTGGACACTGAGTGTAGAGATAATAGCAATATAATAATAAACTTTATTTATTGAACACTTTTCAAAACAAATGTTCCAAAGTGCTTTTCAATAAAATAAATTAAAAATTAAAAGACAATAAGCACACACAATAATTGATAAAAGTAGAAAGTCACACACAAAAAGCAGGAAGCTAAAAAAAGCTCTCCGATAAAATATATTTTAAGAAGTGACTTAAAATAGAGCACGGAATTAGCCGACCTGATTTCCTCGGGCAGGTCATTCCAGAGCCTCGGCGCCCGGACTGAAAATGCTTTGTGCCCCGTTGTTTTCAGCCGGGCCTCTGGGACAGTTAACAGACCTTTGCCCGAGGATCGGAGGGAGCATGGTGGAGAATATGGTGTTAAAAGGTCAGCAATGTAAGTGGGACAGAGACCGTTGAGTGCTTTAAAAGTGATTAGTAAAATCTTAAAATCAATCCTAAGTCGTACTGGTAGCCGATGTAAAAGAGCTAAAACAGGCGTGATGTGCTCACGTTTCCTCTTCCTGATTAAAAGCCTGGCAGCAGAGTTCTGCACTATCTGTAGTCTGTCCAGGGATTTCTGGTTAAGACAGGCAAAAAGGCTGTTGCAGTAATCCAGCCGTGAGGAAATAAAAGCATGTAAAATCATCTCTGTATCTTTAAAAGGTAAATAAGAACAAATATTTGAAATATTTCTAAGATGATAAAAACATGACTGTGCGAGTTTTGTTGTGTGTTTTTCAAAGTTCAGGTTAAAATCAAACCAGATGCAGAGATTCCTTGCAGCAGGCTTAATGTTTTTCACTCGCGGGCCACCTGATGGTAGAATTTGTTTTGCCATCTGCTGGGACCCGATGACCAAGATTTCTGTTTTACTGTTGTTCAGCTGAAGGAAGTTCTCTGACATCCAGTTTCTCACATCCTCAATACCGTCATTTAAAGCACTCAACTTCCCAGAGTCAGTGGTCTTGATGGGCAGGTACAGCTGCGTGTCGTCAGCATAAAAATTAAATAAAACACTGTGTCGTTGTATTCTGTGCACCAGGGGAAGCATGTACAGGGATAATAAAATTGGACCTAAAACAGACCCCTGAGGCACACCGTACTTAACTGGATAAAATGATGACATGTGGTTGTTTGCTGCAACACAAAACCTTCTATTTGTAAGGTAAGAAACAAACCACTCTAAAACTGGACCTGAAGTCCCCACCCAGTGCCTCAGCTGGGTTTAAAAGAATGCTGTGCTCAACCGTGTCAAATGCAGCACTGAGGTCCAGAAGTACCAAGATGGAGCACATACCATCATCTGCTGCCATTAAAAGATCATTGGTCACCTTGAGCAGGGCCGTTTCGGTGTTGTGGTACTTCCGGAGACCAGGCTGGAATTTTTCAAAGACCTGGTTATTCTCAAGTGCTGCTAAAAACTGCTTGGCCACTATTTTTTCTAACATTTTTTAAATAAAAGGTAGCTTGGATACTGGTCTACAATTCTGGTGCTGAGATGGATCCAGCCCAGGCTTTTTCAGCAGTGGGATCACACATGCGGTCTTAAAATAATCAGGGACACAACCAGTATCCAAGGAGCTGTTAAAAACAGACAGCAGATTGGGTCGAATTGTTTCAATTACCTGTACTAAAAACTTGGTAGGTGTCACATCAAGAGGGCTGGAAGACACTCTTGTATGTAAAACCACTTCTAAAAGTTCAGACAGGGTAATTAAATAAAACTGGCTAAAACTGTCTTTTTGTTGGTAAAAAAAACATCATTAAAAGAGGCACTGGGGGTAATCGAGGCTCTGATCGACTCCACCTTTTTATTAAAATAAGATAAAAACATTTTGCAGTCAGCTGTACAAGGAGACCAGAATGAAGGCAGCTTGGTTTCAACATGTTTCTGTGTTTGACTGAAGACTCAACATTAAAATATCCTCACAGAATGTTTCCTCCATCAGAGGTTTAAAGATGCTGCCCTCCTTCATCACATTTCACTGAATCATTCCTCCTGGATGCTCCACTGCTGCTGCTCTGTGGTTGTTGTTTGGCTGCTGCTCTCACAGCTTCCTGTTCTTCTACG
>NW_007580655.1:11792-12532 GCF_000690725.1 Stegastes partitus | reverse complement strand
CAAGGGTATTAAACAAATAAGACAACTATATAGATCCGGGCTCTTTGATAGCTTCTCTAATTTATCTTCCAACTATAACTTACCTGGCACCCATCTTTTTCGTTATTTTCAAATCCGTAACTTTGTCTCCAAGAGTTTTGCCAACTTCCCTTCCATACCTCCTGATCAACCCTGGGAAAGTATGGTCACATATGGTCCACAACAAAGAGGGCTGATATCCAAGCTTTATAATTCTATTTTAACATTGAATGATGAATCAAGTCAGAAGAGTAAAAATTTATGGGAGAAAGAATTGGGGATACAAATAACGGAAGAACTTTGGGAGGATGCCATTAACAGAATTAGAACGTCCTCCTCATGTGCTCGTCTAAGCTTGATTCAATTTAAAGTATTGTATAGAGTCCATTTTTCCAAATTAAGACTATCTGAAATTTACCCGGGAGTCGATGGGAGTTGTGATAAATGTAAGGGCTCTCCCTGTCATCTTGGGCACATGTTTTTTCTCTGTCCAGATCTATATCGGTTTTGGTCTAATTATTTCTCAATTATCTCCACAGTTCTCAAAGTGACCCTGCTGCCTTCTCCATTTATTGCCATATTTGGAATTCCTGACTCCTCCGTAGTCTTAAATTCAGCACAAAGGGATATTGTGGCCTTTACGTCCTTAATAGCAAGGCGTACTTTACTGCTGCATTGGAAATCTGCCAGTTATCCCTCAATTTCATTGTGGCTTAAGGACA
>NW_007580655.1:5917-7056 GCF_000690725.1 Stegastes partitus | reverse complement strand
TTAATGCTGATGTGAAAGTGTTAGCTAAAGTAATTTCTTCCCGTTTAGAGAAGGTTCTTCCCCTAATCATATCAGAAGAGCAGAATGGTTTTGTCAAAGGTCGACAATTATTCTTCAATGTTCGTACCCTTTTAGATATTATTTATACAAAAAAGCCATCTGATTCACCAGAAATGGTTATATCGCTAGACGCTGAAAAAGCGTTCGACAGGGTAGAGTGGGAATATTTGTTTGCAGTTCTGAGGAAATTTGGATTCAATGAGAAATTTGTATCCTGGATTCGTCTCCTTTATACTTCTCCAAAAGCTAGAGTTCAAACGAATGATATTTTTTCTGATTATTTCCCTCTCGGACGTGGCACACGACAAGGCTGTCCACTATCGCCCTTGCTTTTCACTATTGCCATTGAGCCGTTGTCCATTGCGTTGCGCTCTTCTAATTTATTCAGTGGGATTGTCCGGAATGGAACCGAACACAAGTTGTCGCTATATGCGGATGATTTGTTATTATATGTGTCAAGTCCAGTTAGTTCTATCCCCAACGTTTTGAGCATTTTAAATATTTTCAGCTCCTTTTCCGGTTATAAATTAAATTTGGAAAAAAGCGAATGCTTTCCCGTTAATACAACTGCCTGTGATCTTCAACAGTCTGATATACCTTTCAAACTGTGTCACTCAGGTTTCAAGTATCTTGGCGTAAATGTAACACGCTCTTTCTCTAGCCTAGCTTCTGCAAACTTTTCCCCTCTCATTTCCAAACTAACTTCCGACGTCCAGCACTGGCGAAATCTGCCTCTTTCACTTCTGGGCAGGATTAATGTTGTCAAAATGAATATCTTACCTAAATTTCTTTTCTTATTTCAGACAATCCCCCTTTTTCTGCCAAAAAGATTTTTTGATTCTATAGATAAGATTATAACTGGCTTCATCTGGAATGGGAAACCGCCTAGAGTTCGGAAAAAATTATTGCAAAGATGTAGACTCAGTGGGGGACTGGCACTGCCTGATTTTCAATCTTACTATTGGGCGGCACATATACAAAAAATTTGCTATTGGTTAAAGCTTTCTTGCTCCCCATGGTGTAGAATGGAACTGTCATCCTGTTTTGGGTCATCATTACCTGCATTAATTTACTCCTCA
>NW_007580655.1:1954-4652 GCF_000690725.1 Stegastes partitus | reverse complement strand
TGTGCTCAACGATTGTATTGTCTTATTAGTATTATTGTTACTGGGTTTTTTGTTTTTTTTTAAATACTGTTACTATTGTTATGGTTATTATCTTGTTTTTCTATAAGCATTATACTTGTAATTTTTCTGTAATGTCTGAAACTGGTTCTAATAAAAACACTTTGAAAAAAAAAAAAAAAAACTCATCAAAGACAAGTAATGGAACAGAAACTGTCAGAGGCAGTCTAACTTGGTAAACAAACACAGAGTTTTAATGCAGGAAATTTTCATGAAGACATTTTTAACACGATACATTCATCACATCGCCTCCTCCTCGCGAGTCCTCACGGTAGAAGCTCACCACACCGTGACGCACGCAGAATCCGTATTTGGTTTCTTCAGGTTCCACAGTTTGCAGACGTACTTCAAGGTCTTCACCATCAATCTGCAATTCTCCGCTGTCCAGTGCTTAGAGCAGATCTTAGCCGGGACCCTTGCGATACGGGCCAGCCTCATTCCCATCTCGTGATAGTCGCGGTCCCCCGCGGGAGGCGAGGCTGTGCCGCCGCAGCCCCAGAGTAGACTCTTCAGATCGTGGCACCACGAGGAAAACGACTGGTCGTTGGTCAACACTCCGGTCATCAGTCTCTTAATTCCTAGTCCCGTGGGAACTAGGTTGTAATCGGTCCCGCACAGCACCATGAACAACAGCTTTTCCGTGCGCGCGGCCTCGTTTCGGACCGCATCTTCTGTGATGCGCATGAAAAAGTGCCGGCCCGCTCTACTCAACCTCAAAAATCGACCGTAACTACTCCAGGGTACCATCCCGTTCACGTACGCGTTTCCCAACCTCTTGAGGCTGTTCGCGTCCTTACGTTCTCTGCGCCGGCCCAGCGGCTCGCATTCTGCACTGTCGTCGAGGGAGAGCTCGAGCTCGAGACCTTCCTCTTCTGACCAGTATGCGGCGGGGGATTGTCGGACTCTGAGTGCGACGGCGGCGGTGGACTCTCATCAGACGTGGCGGGACACAACGTTTTGAAAATGCGACAGACCGCATCTCCACTGACGCTGTGGCATCGTTCTATGGTGAGCACCAAGCTGTCCAGTCTACTCTGGACATTCGAGTCCAAGAACCTAGACAGAAAGGTGCGGTACAGAGATCCCCTGATCCCGCCGAGGTAGAGGTGCCTAGCCACTTTTTCCTTAAAGTCGGCCTCGCCGCGCTTGTCCAGAATGACCTCGAAGGCATCGTGTTGCTCCCAGGCCGCCGACAGCAGGTGCTCGTCTTCTACGGCGACATCGCAAAGCGCTCTGAACCTATCCTCGCTAGACCCGGACTTTCGAAACGGCAGCTCTGAGGGGCCGTGGTCAGGAATGGCGAGCAGCTCCCCGAACGGCGATGCGTGCATGTCTCGATCCTCACGGTAGCTCTTGTTGTCCATCCTCAGAGTGATGCCTTCCCTGCCGCAAGCCGCCAGCACGGCCACGACGTCAGAGTCTCCGGTGCACACGGTCATGCTGCCTTTCAGAATGTTGGCAAGCTCGACGAGCAGCGTGTCGGCCTCCGTGCTTGCGCACCGTACGCACGCCTCCTCACTTGTGCGGTTTCGGGGTCTGCGAAAGTGGCCATGAAGACGTCCTTGAGTCCCCGAGGTCTATCTATCGAGCTTTCGGCGCAACCGGACGGATCTTCGTTGAGCAGCTCGTCGACGTCCCGACGCTCCCGTCGGTACTCCAGGTACGTCTGGTGGAAACAGACCAGGTTGTCGGAAGCCGAAGTCGTCTCCGTCGGGACCTTGGGCTCAAAGCAACCTCTCTGACTACCCCGTGAGACACGTGCAACTCCTGTCTACACGCCATGAACCAACATCTGCCGTCAGCACGAGGGACTGAGACCAAGCAACGTGATTCGAGACGCGGAGAACGTGATATGCTGAGACTGCGAGATTCAGGACCAAAAGCGAGACTCGTTTGATAGGGGTCCCGTTCCTAGAAACCAGCGCTGGTATGACTTCGCGGCTGAGAGGCTCGTGTTATTCGAGCACTCGATAGCCTCGGACTTTCCCATAGAGACCGCTTTGAGTCTTGTGAAGAGCAGTGAATTCTACCGGGCTGCCCTCACTCACTCACTCACTCACTCACTCACTCACTCACTCATACCACAAGATGTACAATGAAAACGTCAACTGAATAAACGTACCACTGAAAACGTATCCGTGTCTGTCATTTTATTGACCGCGCAAGCTAGCTGTTACACTCTGCACCAACGTCAGCATGCACGCACAAAGGTGGCACCTCTGAAACCTAAAGTTTTTGCAAAGGGGTTCTTTCTGCTAGGGGCCCGCACGCGAGTCTGCCTGACTGCCTGCCTTTCAAAGCACGAACACGGTGCACCGCCGCCAGCCGTCGACTCGAACGCTCATTCGCCGCGAGCGGGCGAACAGGAGAAAGTGCGTCTAGGGGAATGTAACTGCAAGAACACTGCCACCTGGTTGTGAAAAAAAACCTTTTCTTTTCGTGCAGGCATCTACAGTCCCTGCCAGCAGATGTCAGTGTTGGACGTGTTGCGAGTTTCCTTGAAAACAGCGTATGGAGCGCTGAAACGGGAACTTTTGACATTGAGCGTGTCCTGTGAATTTCTTCACAAAAAGTCACTTCAAACACTGTTTGCCGTCATATTTATCATACTAGAAGACATCCTGAAGCAGAAATTTGTTTA
>NW_007580655.1:0-1285 GCF_000690725.1 Stegastes partitus | reverse complement strand
TGTTGTTACGACGGAGCACAGCGGAGCGCAGAGGAGCCCGCCGAAGCAGCGGACATCACATCGGAGTGAATGTGAGGCCACATCCACGCAGCCAGACTGCCTCTGTGCCTCCCTGCTTTCCTGTCTGCTCCTCGCGGACCCAGGCGGACGTCTGGTCTGGGACTGTCAGGCCCGCCGTTGATTTCTGATCTAGCGGAGCGCGCCGCAGCAGCGCACAGCAGGTCGGAGTGTTGCTGAGAGCATTTCCAAGCAGCCGTTCTGCCCCTTGCCTCCCAGCCTCCCTTTCTGTCCAGTGAGGCCCCAGGCGGTCTCCTGGAATGGTCCCGTAAGGACCTGCCTCAGTGTTGTCGTTCGACGGAGCGCAGCGGAGTGCGCCGCAGCGGCGCACAGCAGGTCGGAGTTATTCTGAGAGCATTTCCAGGCATCGGTTCTGCCTCTGTGTCTCCCAGTCTCCTTGCCTGTCCCGTGAGTCCACAGGCGGCCGACCTGACAGTTCCCGTCAGGGCCCGCCTTTCTGTTTTTGTCCGACGGAGCGCAGCGGAGTGCGCCGCAGCGGTGCACAGCAGGTCGGAGTGAATCTGAGTACATTTCCAAGCAGCCGTAATGCCCCGTGCCTCCCAGCCTCCCTATATGTCCTCTGAGTCCCCAGGCGTCCGTCTCGACCGGTCCCGTCATTGCCCGCCTTTGTATTATTGTCCGACGGAGCGCAGCGGAGTGCGCCGCAGCGCCTCACAGCATTTCGGAGTTATTCTGAGAGCATTTCCAGGCATCCGTTCTGCCTCTGTGTCTCCCAGTCTCCCTGCCTGTCCCGTGAGGCCCCTGGCGGCCGACCTGACAGTACCCGTCAGGGCCCGCCTTTCTGTTTTTGTCCGCCAGAGGGCAGCGGAGTGCGCCGCTGCGGAGCCCAGCAGGTCGGAATTAATCTGAGAGCATTTCTACACAGCCGGACTGCCACCGTGTCTTACAGCCTCCCTGCCTTTCACGTGAGTCCCCAGGCGGCCGGCTAGACAGGTCCGTCAGGGCACTCCTTTGTGTTTTTGTTCGACGGAGCGAAGCGGAGTGCGCGGCAGCGGCGCACAGCAGGTCGGACTGAATCCTAGAGCATTTCCAAGCAGCCGTAATGCCCCTTGCCTCCCAGCCTCCCTGTTTGTCCCGTGAGGCCCCAGGCGGCCGGCTGGTCAGGTCTTTTCGGGTTCCCGTCGTTATGTTTTTTTTTGCGACCGAGCTCAGCGGAGCGCGCCGTTTCTGCGCACAGCAGGTCGGAGTGTAACTGAGAGCATTTCCA
>NW_007580654.1:1783-5941 GCF_000690725.1 Stegastes partitus | reverse complement strand
CAGTGTTGGGTTCAAAGGGTTAACACTGTTAGAAAGGAATTCTTCATGCAAGTCGAGACATAGTGATCCGTTAATTGTTGTTTCTGATCAAGTTTGTATTTGTGTGACTGTAACTTGAAGTTGCTGAAGCTTTTCCATCGTGTTTGTCACTTTAAAGATTCTCATTTTGAAGTACACTCTTAAAAGTACTTGAAGGGATCCATTCTTCTAAAAAGTCTAATTTTCAGATTTAGACTACCCTCTTTGGTTGCAACCATTGTTTTAATAGGTTGTGAATATAGTGTTGCATCAACTTGATATGAAATGTAATTTAAAGTCAAATTTCAGCATTAGTTGATTCAAGTAATTTCAAGTTGAGGTAACGTTTCACATTTAACAGTGCAGAAAGTCAAGTTTCACCTCCATCACTTCCTCCTCCTCCTCTCTCACCCACACAAGATTAAATTACTACTATAAAAGTAGCAGCACCAGTTTGTGTGGTTTTGTGGGCGAGGAGACGCAGATCCTCTGATAAACAATAAAACCTTTCAGACCTACAGGGAACTAAAACAGTTTTTGGCTTGTTTCCTGGTTGGAGGTGAACGTTACACCTGAGAACATGAATGTCTGCAGCAGTAGAGTTTTACATAATGTAGGATGGAGTGTTTTTGCACAGGATTAACTATTTTCTCTCATGTTTCTCACATCTTTAACTGACTTTTTTCTTTTAAACTCTTTAATTATTGTCAATTAATTTAAAATTGACTGGCCTGTAGGACCAAATTTCAAATTTTACTTTATTATCATTGATGTTTAAATTCCTGACATCACAGTGATGTGAAATTAGCAGGAATGTTTACCTGACAGTCGTGAGGAAGTCAAACTAGTTAGTGCTACAGCAAGCTAATACAGCGAAATGTCATTAGCTTCATCTAACGTCAGTTAGTTGCCTTTTAGACAGATAATAACAAATTTTTTTGCTGATTGGTTTGCTAGTGTGTTACTGCATTAGATGGTGGAGGTCCTTTTGGCTGACTGGTAACTAACTGCTCCTTCAGTAGACCCCTCAGTCATCCAGGCCCAACAGGCCTTCTTTCTCAGCCTGACGGCCTCCTTCACCGCTGGTGTCTACCAGCAGGTTTTCAGGTTGGTGTCACGACCTTCTGGCCACAGCTCCTAACAGCTGCTTCTACCATGGAGGCTTTAAACATGGTTCACTCAGATTCCATGTCCCCAAAGTGTCCTAGGATGCAGGAGAAACTCTTCCAGAGGTGAGAGTTGAAGACCCCACAGATAGGGGCCTCCACCAGACGTTCCCAGTTCACCCTCAATACATGTTTGGGTTTCCCAGGTCTGTCCAGCAGCCTTCCCCTCCATGGGATCCAACTCACCACCAGGTGGTGATCACTTGACATATTTGGTATATATCCCGATACTCGGATGTTCAGGTCTGGCCCCACTATCTTCTGACACAATTCTGCTCGTAAACTCACCATCGCAAAGCTCATTGGCTTTTCCCAAGAAGCCACATAAACAGTGTTGCTTCCAGCTCTCTGCTCTCCTTCTGTACCGCCTGGTTCTTGCTTTGCTCTCTACACAATAGATTCCACCCATCATTCAATGTAGGTACATTATACAGCTTCATCTCTAACTGGGCTTCAAAATATCCAAGATACCTCGGCAGCCTAGTTTATTATTTTATCTTACTTTTCCACTGACATCTGATCCACTGTAATGCTGCATCAACATGTTCCAACTTCTAGTGTGCACTCTAGAAGTTCATTGCAACACCATCCAACGAGTTAAATTCAATCCACACTGCCGTCCTACTGTACACCTACTGCATCTCGTATCCGATCTTCCTCTGTCTTGAAGGCTACCTAATCTGTTCACTCAACCAAAACAAAACCAACCAAGCGGGCAATCCATTTCCCATTGATGCAGCTTCCAGCCAAGTCCATGGGCTGTTAGTAATCATAAGCATATCAGCTTTTCATCCACTCCAACCCTCAACACTCATGTAACAGCCATTCTTCTTTTTATTTTTACAGGGGACTGTTTGAGGGTCACCACCAACATAACGCTCATTTGCATTCAATAAACAATCAAGCCTAAAATTGATGGTGTGGTCCTTGCTATTGAATATATAGTTTTCAAGAAACTACAGCGGCTTATTGTGTACTGTCAAAATATTACATCATCTGATCTCTTTGGTTGAATTTGGTTTCCTCCAATGTGCACAGTTTATGTATTTAGATGACAAAGTTAAAAAGAAGTTAAGTCATTGAATCCAGTCTATTTAAAATAAATATCAACGAACTAAAACTCTATATCTTGTCCTGGTGTTAGCTGATCTAAATACACTTAAAATATGTTGATGTATGATGATATGCTTGAAACAGAACCACAAATCAAGACAGAAATCAGTCTCCTCACCAAGCTGCTCATAAACTGCTGTTTCAGACCTCATGTAAACTGTGTTTCTTGACTTTCTTTGTGTCCACATCACTGATTAATTCATGTTTTTGTCTTCCAGCCGCCTCCTCGATCCAGGTGAAGGAAGATGATGACGCCATTTTGAACTGTTTTCTCGGCACTGGGAACATTAAGGAAGAGGTTTTTGATTGGAACAAAGATAAGGACAAGAATAAAAAGGAGGTTTTCTTATACGCTAAAGGCAGTTATTATGGTCATGGACGAACAGGTCAAGATCCACACTTTAAAGGTCGGGTCTTTCATTTCCCCGACCAACTCCAGTTTGGTAACGCCTCCATAGTGATCAGAAAAACAAAGACGTCAGACAGTGGAACCTACACGTGTATTTTCCCAAACCATCAGCCAGAAATACGATCCAGCATCAGTCTGACTGTTGGTGAGTTCTTCCATGAGACGCTTATAAAACTGTGACTTTGGCTTGTTTTTGTAGTTTTTGATTGTCAACAAATATGTTTAATAAACACTTTTGAATTTCTTTCTTCCAGTTTTACCTGTATGACAAGTTGATAATATCACACAAACATCTCTAACATGTGTTTTCTTTTCCCCTTTAGATCCTATCTTAACCTCTTAGGGCTTATCACAGTCAGACACATTTCTGCATCTTTGCATTGATCAATTTGACCTTCTTTATAATTTCAGGAGCATAAAAACATGATATTTGTTCGTTGCAACACTGGGATTGAAACTGTCCGAGGTTTCATGTCACTTGTGAGTCTCACCTCTAGCTCTAACACAGGTAACATGTTGGAGGAATTAAGGGGAAAATATTGAAGTGTTGTTGTTTTCAACCCTCTAGTCTGTGTTTCAAATGCAGTAAATCAGTCATAATGAGGGCTATCAGGCTGAAATTCACAGGATTGCACCTTCATTTAGTCTATGACATCTCCGTCAAATTTCATGTTCATAGAGAGAAGTGGCTCTGAGATATTTCAGAAAGTGCAGTGCAGAGCATCTCCATCAGATCACTACAGAGCTCCTCAAAAAACTCTGAAAAGTTCCCAAAACATGTTGATAAGTCCTGTTTGTAAAACTTGAAAATGTCACTAAATGTTAAACTTTGTCCGAAAAGTAAAAATTATAATATTCAGATTAAGATTGATATCTTTATTATCACTGAATCTGCTGTTTTTTTAAGGATGAAAACAGTTTTTCTGATATATTTGTGTCCCACAATGACACACAGTCAAACTGCATTAACTTCCATATATGGTCCGGCAGGTAATTTTACCGGCTACAAACTCAGAGAGTTTTGACGGAGCTGACTTCCTATTGGACGATGGCAGCTGTCAATCACACACACGTGCCGCTCGCGTCAAGATGCTGTTTTCTGATTGGCTGATTGAGTTAAATGTCCGCTAAATTGCGCAGGTTACGTCAAAGGAAGATGATGATTGGTTTGTTTAGTTCGTGGGCGTTTCCCGATTTCATCGATACGGAACATAATTGGTCAAAGCTTTTGTCAAAACTTTAAATTGATGGAAACGTCGCAGTTGTTAAAGTTTGTGTCGCTTCGCTAAAACTAAACAACGAATATATTCCTTCTTTTATTCGGGTTATATTTGATGTCGCTTAAAGTTTAACGAGCAGAATTTAATCGGTGGAGTTTTTTCCTTTAAAACGAGCCGCAATTTGTGTGTAAAAGTCAGTTTTTGGACCAATAAAATCCTTTTAACGGTGATG
>NW_007580654.1:0-1722 GCF_000690725.1 Stegastes partitus | reverse complement strand
TTAAAACCCAGACCAGAGATAGAAGGTGAGTCCTGGTTCTGGTCTTTACATCTCACCTGTATGTGATGAGATTCATCACTGACACTGAAACACATTCACACATCACATCTCTGACATTTGTTCACGTTTAACTCATAGAGAAGGTTTGTAGAGAGACCAGAAAGTGTATTTAAAGTGCATTAATCACATCTTACAGTTATGTAAAACTCTATTTCAATAACATCTGACAAATTCAATGCAGTTTAATAACCCACTGATACAAGAACTAAACAGTCCTGTAATATCTCCTACTTTGATTAAAGTTGTTGTTCTTAGTTCTAGAGGTGTGTGTTCAAGTTTATGATAATTTTGGAGACTATTGAATGTTTTATTTTAATTACTCTACGGCATTTCTGGTATTAATTCTACCCACAGCGATATAAAATTCTGTCTTTATTTTTGGCAATAAAGCATTTCTTAGATGGCAAGTTATAATTGCTGTGATTTGATGATACATTTTCTCTTTGGGCAGCGTGATAAGGATGTATAGGATTCCCATAATGTATAACACGTTTTTAAAAATATCATTTAAATGTATTTTTTTTCTGAGGAAAAACTGCACATAAATGACAATTGTTTTTCATTTGGACACTTTCTGTAGCTCAACAGATTTTATCTATATTTAATCTCTATTTAGTTTGTATGTATTTACATGTAAATACTGTAGTGTGGTTTATGTGATGTGGCTGCTGTAACACTGCAGCTTTCCTTTGGGTTCAACAAAATAATCAATCTGTTTATCTAAGCAACATAAAGAAGAAATGAAGTTTGCGTGAAGATTTTTTAAACACTGAGAGGCGCAGTTTAGGCTCCTTTTCTTTTCTTCTCTTCAACACACTGAGGTCCACATTTACAATCAGAGCAGAGTGAACAAGAAACATTTGAGTGTTGTGAATGTTGTAATTTTCTCATAGAAACTGCTGTTTGTATTCACAGGTGCTGCTCCAGAGCCATCGGTCACAATACTTGAGGAAACACAGAATTCAGTGCTGCTGCAGTGTGTCGTTAGAGGAGCTTCTCCAAAACCTGAAGTTGTCTGGAAGGACAGTGATGGAAAGATTCTTCCTGTTGATGATCGAAAGGTCACAGAAAAAGGAGGAAACAAATACGACACTGTCCTCAACATCACTGTGACCAAGACTGACCGCTACACCTGTGTGGCCACACAGGACAGTATTCACCATCAGAACAGTCGTACAATCTTTGTGCGTTTGAATGGTGAGTATTATTTTCAAATAATTGTATTGATTCATGTTTCACTAATGTTCAAAAATGTGAATTTGTGCTCAGACTGAACAAAGATTTTGGTCCAGAAGAAAAACATGAAGATAAATTCCTCAGTAAGAAAACACACAAACAGCTGAATGTGTGTTTAATACAGACGAGGAATTACTGAATAAACAGACTGAGAAAAGCCTCCATCAGTCACAGTCACTGTGTTCAGTCTGAATTCAGCTCATTAATTATTTTCTTTGGGATTATTCTGGACTTTATGATCTGAACACACATGATGCACAGTTACAGTCTGATGACGTTCTGAGTTTCAGAGAAAACATCTGGAATCGTTGAATAAGAACCTTCATCCAGTTAAAACATTGTTCTGATCACTGATCAGCTTTTTAACTCAGTCTGCAGTGTTTCACAGTTTTTATTTATGGTTCTGCTGCAGCAGCAGCTGTGTTG
>NW_007580653.1:3058-7572 GCF_000690725.1 Stegastes partitus | reverse complement strand
TCAGTGTGTCCGTGTGTGCAGCGCTGTCAGTGTGGCTGCTGCAGACAGACAGACCTTTAATATTTGATAAGCTGCCAGATGGCACAGTAGAGCCTCTAATAACCATCTTTAATAAAGGTAGTCAAGCGTACTCCTGCACCTCTGTGTGCTGCGATGGCGGCTGCCGAGGTTCCTGCGATCAAAGAACCCAACTCCGATGGCAGATAGACGTCAAGAGCCAGACGCACACATCAATAATTCATCAAACACACACACAGTAACTGGCAAAAACGGGGAGTTATGCAGAGACAAAGACTGAGGGAAGCATCCCATATAACAGTCGCTTCGCATTTTGTCAAGATCGGATGAAAACATGAATTAAACTTCTGATAATCCTCACGTTTTTGCATATTAAATGAAGTAATTCATTTGTTTTGACACAAAATAAAGTGTCAGACAGCTGTATTCCCCCCCTGCAGGAGCTCAGTGATAATTTGTCACGTCTCCTCATTAATGAATCATAATACAACATGCACCTTTCCCCCCAGAACACATGATAATAAATCCAAGTTCAGGTACTTTCAGGTGCTGGCAGACGGAAGAGTGATTCATCAGCCAGAGTGATGAACGCAGCAGCCAGCATCTGCCAGAAATGTGGATATAACGCAGCAAACAAGATCATGGTGAAGGCAGGTTTATCTGCACGAGCCTCTCGACAAGTAGAACAACACATAAAGCAACATAAAAACAGGATTAAACAGATGGAAATAAAATGTGACATAAAAAATAAGAATAAATATAAGAAAACAGAGGAATGAAAAGTAGAGAGTAAAGCACATGCCGTCAGAACGTCAAATGTTAGAAAGTGTTTTTGAACAATTTACTGTTATTTTACAGACTTCCCTGCTTCGTTAAATTACAGATAAAAACTGGTAAACTCACAGAAAGAAAATGTTAAGTTATGTATTAACTCCTTAGAATAAACAGGCCTTTTCTAATATATGCAGGGTTTCATAGTTTCACTGATGTCAACTGAGAACATGTTGGCAACATGAACCCACCGTTTGACGGCATTGTCGAGTAGCTACATGCTAACTGGTGCTAACAGCTCAGAAGTTCGTTATCTTTTCATTGAATTAAGAGGCACCTCTGGTAACCTCTGCTGACCAACATTGGGGCTTACTTCTTTTATTACTACAGATAGTAAACATTGTATTTTCTCCCATGTTATCTCAAGGTCTGTGTGTGTATTTAAAACATTTGATTGTGGAGCACCACAAACTGTTCAAGACATTGTATCCCCAGAAAAAATTTCACCAAAGCACCATTTTCTTGTCCATTATCCTCGCTGCATTCAGAAAGTTGGACCTGTACTTCATAGTTGGTGCATGCGCTATGAAGGTAAGTGCAATTTTTTCAAAAAAACAGCTCAAGTGATTTAAAAATACCACCAAAACGCTGGCAAAAAAACACCTGATTTATATGGCATATGTTTGGCAATCTTCTGCAGCCTTTAGTCGGTTAGAAATTGGTCCAGAAAAAATAGTGTCTTTAGAGATGGTAAAAGGAGGTTCTGGAATTGCCCAGTAGTGTTCAAGTTGAAAGTGAACTGGGCTAAACGCAATGGGTTGGTTTACCGTTCACATTTGGTTATTTGTGGCAAAGTAGAGTGTGAAATGCCTCTGTTTTACCAGATTGAGTCAATTCTGATAATACAGGAGAAACTGTTGCTGCTCACGTTGCCTTTATGTACAATAACATTTCAAGAACGTTTCCATGCCTATGAAGTGACCAGGACGAAGCAAGATTTTGTTGTCTTTCATGTCGACAACTTGCATTATCCCAGGTCTTTTGACATCCATACGTCATATGGAGTGAATGACACAGCTTCATTTGTGGTCCCATATGGCTTTCTTTGGTGAGAATCATGTATTTTAATTGTATAATGTTTTTTTAATGTTAATTACAATAAATGCTGTTACTGTAACCTTGTATGTTTTTATTTATTTTCATTTTATAGGTTAGATCAAGGTAATTTAGTAATATGGCATTATTTCATGAATATGTAAAAAACAACACTGGAGTAAAAGTAGCTCTATAAAGTGTAATCATATTACTCTGAACAGTGTGATAAAACCACAGTGTTAAATATTTGCTCACATTTCATTGTTAATTTTGACACTAAATTGAGTAGAATTAACTCTGAAAAATTGACACTGGCCATAGAGTCAATTTGACTTTATTTTCAAGTGGGACCAAATTTTATCAGAAACAGAGTTAAATTCAACTCTCTAAGAGTTATATTGATCCTCTGTTTTTTACTGTGTACATATACTAGAATATGTGCAATATTGTGTTTCTATGTGCAGACAAATCTGTGCCGGATAGAAAAAAGTCTGCAATACCAACACTTGTGTCAGTATTTCTATCCATGAAAGAATCTGTGCAATACCACTGATAATTGCAATGAGGTTATTTCTAGAAACTTGCATATTTTGGTTTATTTTTCTACATATACATTTCTAACCCTATCATGTTAAACTTTTCAACAAACACATACAGTTCTAATATGTGGTTTTGTTATTTATTTGAGGCTCTCTTTTTGCTCTTTGATAAGATCAAGCATTTGTGGAGGAAAAAAACTTCCCGTTGCCAGGAAGTTAAAAAAAAAAACAACCTCTGGTTGGGGTGAGGGTAAAGAGGAGGGAGAGAACATGAAGACTTCGGAGGTCGCTGAGGCCTGTACCAGCAGATCGTGTAGCTCCAGATCCAGAGATACCTGCACAGAGGATTAGACACAAAGTTAGTGACGTACAACGGTGGCATCTAAATGTACGGAGAGAGAAAGAGGAGAGAAGAGGAGAAGTGCTCATCGAAACTCTGAGTAAGAAGCAGGTGGGCGATAAACAACTAACAGAACTTACAAACATCACAAAGGTTAACGGCACAAACACGCTCAGAAATGGTGTATTTCACTGTTGAAAGTCATCTTTTCATTTGGAGTAAAAACAAAAATATCAGGATGTCATAGAGGTTGCCTGAAACTCGACCTGTGCTGTACGACAGACATCATCTGGAGCCGTCACGCTGCAACACCACACAGTGTTTCTCCACACACTGGCAAATTTATTTGACTTAATTTGAAAAAACATGAGTAAAAACACACACAATGCTATCTATGTGCACTGTTTTTTTACATAAGTGAATCTGCTGTGAGACCAATGAAATAAAGGCTGCAGATAATTTAAAACAAAAAAAAGTCAGAAGTCACATCAGAGCTTTTTGCAGATATTTTGTGAAGTGAGCCTAAAATGTATATTTGGTATTTTAAGAACAAATAGTGAGAGGAATCTGTTTCCCAACTCAGAGGAGAAAACGTGAAGAAGTTTGACAAGAGGCTGGCATGCTGTTGTGCATGTTGGGATTTAAGGTTTGGATTTTTATGATGCCAAGTTTACTTCCTGTGTTCGTTTGGCTGCTTTGTGTTTTATGGTTGTTGCATTCTGGGCGGGGCCATGGCTAAGGAGGGCTAGCTCATTCTCCACCTGTCCCTCATCAGCAATCTGCGCTGCTCTGAAGCCGGCTTCTCCCCGTGGTTCAGCGCCAGATGATTAACTCTCCCCTGAGCGGTACGTCGGCCACGATAGTGATCTTGAGTTCTAGAGCTTTGCTAGTGTTCCTCATGCTAATCCTTGTTTCTCGTCCTTTCCCCCACAGAGCTTCTCAGCCTCCCGTCTTCTCCAGACCAGCCTCCTCGTGTGAGCAACCTGCAGCAACCTACGATTCCCCCCAGCTAAGGATTCACCTTTCACAAGCACAGTATCCCCGGAGCACGGATTCCCCTCACTGAAGCCTCGGACGAAACCCCCCGGATTACCTTCTCCCTCGTCATCTCCTTCATCACCTTCCTCACAAGACCAGCATGTGCCTGCACTCCCCCTCCTGCTTCCTTGGTGACCTCACTCCTGTTCCCAGTGAAGTCCCCTTTATTATTGCAACCCGCCTCCTTTGTCGCATTTTGGGTCCACTTCCTGTAATTTAGGAGCTCCTCCTAGCAGTGTAAAAGCAAAGACATACAAGAGCAGGGAAATACATCCACAAAAGAAACTTTAGACAAAACACATGCAAAAAAAAAAGGCTGCACAGTCATGTGAATAGTTGCAGGTGCTTTTAATAAAAATCATAGGTGTCATTTCTTAGCTTGTGTCACTAATAGATGTAGCATCAACGACATCGCCACTTTACAAAAATCATACTGGGGCTAAAAACAAATAAACAGTTTGAATCAATCTTTTTGACAAACTGAATCGAATGCTTTTGATAGTTTCACACTGTATAATTAACAGCAGAGAGAAATCATGTGAAGTTTTTACCTCAGAAAACACGTAATGCAAATGAACCCAGTTACCAAAGAGGGTTTTAGAAACATGATGTGATGTGTAATATTATTCTCACGTCTCCATCTCAGACCTGAAGGAGTTGAAACACGGCAACGAGTGGAACATTAACGCAGCTGCAGCAGTGGAGTCCTACAT
>NW_007580653.1:0-1398 GCF_000690725.1 Stegastes partitus | reverse complement strand
CCCATGACCCTAGTGAGGATTAAGTGGTGTATAGATGATGGATGGACCATTACCCTAATTTTCGAACTATTGAGCGCACCTGAATATAAGCCACACCCACTAACTTTAAAAAGAAAAAAAAAATGTACATGTTGTAGCGATCCCAGAGCCAGATTGCTTGGACTGAAGAGTTGTGCTGCAATGCACCATGGGAGTTTGGGGTGATGGGCTTATAAATGTGTCTATTGTGGTTCATGTTGGTTAACATTGTTGCTAGTGTTTCTGATTTATTGTGCTTTTGTGGTTCGTGTGGTTTAGTTGGTTGAGACAGTTTAGGTAAGTGTTGTGTTGACAGTACTGTGAGTGAGATGTATAGCATGTTTGATGTCTTGTGGCCAGTGTTTATGATTACATGTTGTATTCCTGTCACAATAAAAGTGTTTGCCGTGTAGTCTGCATAAAAAAGGCAAATCCAGCGTCATACTCCCATGCAGCTCACCACAATCTATAGGCCGCACTTGTCTATAAACCACAGGTACCCACTTTGTAACATGAGATATTTAAACTTTTAATTAAATATGTACCGGTGACATACACAAATACGTACTGTAAATGCTTTTTTCTGAACAGTGCCTGTAACACGGCTGGTTACATTTTTATTTTTTTTAAAAGTAGCCTACCAGGAAAAGTCATTGATCGCTATCTTCATCTTCCTCCTGCGCACTAAAGTCGTCGGAATTGAACAGCCTCAGAATTACTTTGTCACACACTTCCTCAGTCTCTCTTTCATTGTCGCTCTCGATGTCACTTTCATCTCGAGGCAAATTCGCAAAAATTGAAAAAATCCATAAATTAGCCACATCATTGCTTAAGCTGCAGCGTTCGAAGCGTGTGAAAAAAGTAGCAACTTATAGTCAGAAATTACGGTATCTAACCCCAAACGCATCAGCACAAATACAGGCAGAGTGAAACTGGCTCCAAGTTATACTTTTCTGAAACATGATATCATGGGATTGTATATGAGTAGCACACCACTGGAGGCATATTTCATCATGCCTGTGCATTTTAAGGATTTCATGTGTCATTTAAGGCATTGATATAACACACAGAATGATTAAAGTAAAGGTTAAAGTCAAGAAAAGGAGGTCATTTGCATGTAAAAAAAAAAAAAAAAAAAAAATGTTACAAGTAAAGTGACTGGGCTTGAAATTCACACATTTTTTAAAGCTGCAAACTGTTTTAAGATAATAACATGACAGCAACGATAACTCCTCCTCCTTGCAATAAGAGTATGCATGTAGAAAAACAGTAGTTTCTGATCGTTTCTGTGGTCTACAGAGACACATACTTGTAGAATCATGATCTGCTTCACAGTGTTTTCACACACAAGAGTCCAACAAGCAAAATGTGACCAAGCAT
>NW_007580652.1:7776-8661 GCF_000690725.1 Stegastes partitus | reverse complement strand
CTGCAAGTCATTCCAGAGATGTTACTGTAGCTTCCTGGTTGGCTGTGGTCCTCTTTATCATTATGATGTCCAAATTATTGCCCGTTCAAAATGTACATTATGGTGTCACACCATATGACGACCACTTTGTGGACAAAATGTATTTGGTCATAATTTGTTTTGACATAATGCATCAACATCAAGACTTAATGTGGTTACTGATAACACATTATTATATTCTATGCACTATAGAACTATCAAATATTTATAAATTATTTGGAAATATGCTCTTATTTCTGAGGACACACATATGCCTGACAGTCACACCATATGACATTTTTGATGTTTAGATCAAAATTCCAAGCAGAAATCTTATTAAAACCACAACACCTTTGGTATTATTTTACTTTATCTTGCCAGGGGAACAATATTTATATATGTATTCTTAAAAGTTATGAATTTTTATGAGTATGTAACACACGGACGGTCAGAGTTGTGTTATTTGTCAACCACCCACATATTCCATCCATTATCTATACACCGCTGTTATGTGCTGGGGGCACATTTTTTACCCTTTCTTTAGTTTTGCATATTTCCCCCTCGTTTTATGTGTTATTGGAGCATGTTTAGTTCATTTTTTTCCGGTAGTTGATAGAGCCACTGCTCCGCCTATAAATAGGCTGGATTTCTGTTCTTGCTCTCTTGCTTCTTGCTCCTGCCTCCCAATCATCGCACCTACCGGCTCCTCCTAGATGTGGCGCGCCTCGGACCGTGCGCGCTCTCGCACACCAACTGCCACGTTGGCAGCCTGGCTGCTGCCGGCCTGGCATCTCTTCGTTTTGATTTTTAGATTGTTTGACCCGGCGGGATCGGCCGGCCAGTTTTCGTTTTTTGGACCTTAGGTTG
>NW_007580652.1:0-5050 GCF_000690725.1 Stegastes partitus | reverse complement strand
GCGTGTTTGTATTGTGTAATTTATCATGCATATATGTGTTTTTGGTACATGCACTGTGTATGTGTATAGGTATGATGTGCACAATGCACGCTGCAATTGTGTTGTGTACATGTGATAAAGACAAAATATCTATTACTGTTTTTTGCAGGTTCTTGAGCCACCAGTACCCAAACCGCAGACCCCACCCAGACAGGCAAAGTGTGCACCATCTCAAAGAATTGTCGTCAAAGGAGAGGTCGTCAAACGGGATCCCTCAGCCAATCCGTTTGAGTGGAGCACTGTCCGGCGTGGTCGGAAGGTAAAAGATAGCTCCATGCAATTATGTGATGCCAAGTATTTGTAATGAGGGGTTTGTGTAGAAGAATTTTGTGCAGTTATTTTTATGGGGTGCTTATTTTTAAATACATTCTCTCTGACTGCTTTACAGAGACGTCAAGCAGAGGAACAGCAGCAGGTTTGTTGTGATTGCATGAAGGTGCAATGTCAAAATTCAAAGATGCATAATAATGACACACAGGGTTTGAACTGGAGTACAAAAAGTGAAAAGCACTGTGTTGTTTCATGTCTACTTCATAGGCTACGTTGTGGGGCTGTTCCATCCCCGTCAGTGGTGGCAGGTTTAGCGCCCTGTCACATCTGGTGGAAGACGTTACTCCACCAGCTGCCTGCGTTTCAGCCACATCAGCGGTTCCAAAAGTCAGGAAGGTATTGTAGTAGCACATTGCAGCTGTGTTGTTATGTATGAAAATGAGTTATCCAAAAAAGGCCATAAAGAACAGGCGTGTGTTTGTGTATTTTAGGAACCACGTGCGAAACCGAGGCAGAGAGCTGCTGCCTCAAAGCAAAGCCTGCAGGTGAGTGGTTTTATCAGTGCAATGTTTGAGAAATGGCAATTTTGTGCTGAACAGTATAAAGCTGCAAAGGACTGAAAACGTGTTGACTGTTTATCAAATGTCTTTGTAGGTAGAGGCAGCTACAGCTGTTGTGCAGGTGTGCTCCTTGACATCCCGTACCGGTACAGCGAGCGCGTCGGTGACCCAGGAGGTTGGTGCATCCATTCATTCTATGGTGGTGTTGAAATGTAGCATGTGGAGGTGTGTCACTGTAATGGGGATAGATTGCATGTCAGTGTCTGTGTTGTGTGTTATTGCAATGTCTGTGTGTGTACCTACATGACTTGTGCATTAGTTGTAATGGTTGCTTTTGTAGGCAGAGGCGGCTCCACATCGTGGGCAGGTGTGTTCCCGTGCATCACCGAGCTGTGCTGCCATGGAGGTGTCCGAGACACCAAAGGTTTGTAAAGTTTTATGTCAAGTTATTTGTAATGCAGTACATGTTGAAGTATGAACATAATGTGAAATATGCTCATTATGAAATACATTCCTTGTCTGTAATGAGTTTTGTGTATGTGTGTAGTTACACGTGTTTGATGTGCAGTTGACTGAATGCTGTGTTTTCCAGGCGGACGCAGCTCCAGGTCTTCAGTCCACATCTGCTGTGCGACTGCCTGCCAGGTCTGTGGGGGAGGGAGCAACGCAGAGCGCCGTTGACGTGACCGGCAACCGTGAGTACACCAGTGTTTGGAAACCGTGCGTTAGTGTAGAGCAACTGCCATCGGCCGTAGTTTCTCACAGTCATGTTCAAGATGCAAGTTTTCCTGTTCATGTTAGTGCATTAGGGTCGGTGAGGGGTTCGTTTCATGCGTTTTGTTTACGCTGGTGTTCAATGCATGGCTATAAGTTTAGGAGCCATAGCGAGACATAGAATTGACAGTGTTCTCGTGGCAGCCTTCCTTTTCCTTAACTCTGCAAAGACTGAAATGATGATCACTGGACCCCAGAAGCTACAGAATGCATTTAGTAATGTGTCCTTGTCTCTTGATGATTTTATTATTCTTGGCAGAGACAAGATGAAAAACCTTGGTGTTATATTCCATCAGACTCTTGTTTTTGATAAGCACATTAAGGAGGTGACAAAAATATCATTTTTTCATCTTCGAAGGATCGCTAAGATCAGGCCAATTTTAAGGGTCAAAGATGCTGAAGTCCTCATCCACGCTTTTATTACGTCTCGTTTGGACTACTGTAATGCCCTTCTGTCAGGACTACCCAAGAAAAGTTTCAGAGTCCTGCAGACGGTGCAAAATGCTGCAGCTCGGGTTCTGACTGGAGCTGGAAAATTCGATCACAGGTGCTGGCCTCTTTGCACTGGCCTCCATGTCAGGTTCGTGCTGATTTTAAGGTACTTTTAATGACTTTTAAAATTTTAAATGGACTGGCACCCTCTCATTTGTTCGATCTTGTCACACTGCATGCACCTTCTCGTGCCCTCTGCTCGCAAGGATCTGCACTGCTGACTGTGCCGAAGGTCAGGATAAAGACTGTTGGTGAGCGAGCTTTTCCATCCCGTGCCCCGACACTGTGGAACAGTCTCCCTTTCGACAGAAGACAGGCCTGCTCTGTGGATGTTTTTAAAGCAAAGCTAAAGACCCACATGCACACCTTATCTTATGTGTCCTGAATTGTTGGATTGTGTTGTTTTATTGATTGTGTTTGATTTATTGCCTGTACAGCACTTTGTAAATAAAATTATTATTATTATTTTAATGGATATGGAGTTTATATGCAGCTGGAGCACACGGGAGCTGCTCAGCGCCAGTGTTTACAGAATGTTTTTGTTGGGATCACTTTCACAGCGATCTCAGAACAGCTTCTCTTTGCCTGGATATATTTTTTGTCTTTTCTATCTGAATAAATACAGAGCTTATATGCATGTGTAATGTTAACGTTGGTCAGCGTGGGTGCACACATCTTCACAGTAATCTCTATAGTTATTAGTATGGACGGGCCACAACAGTAAAATTGGTTCATGCTGACTGTCCGAGGAAAAGAACGGCAAAAACATCACAGTATCTGTTTGTCTGATAGGGGAAAAACGTGTCCCGGACACGAAAGATAATTCCAACTGAAATGTATTGGTTTGACATTTGTGCTGGTTAACACGAAAAAGTCAGGCAAGTCATGTCCCAGGACACGAAACAATAAGATGAAATTTCGTGACTATTTTCCGTATTGCCGTGAGACTGGGTCGAGTGTACACCAGGTTTCAGTATGAAATCCATGCAAACCCCTGCTGCTCTTTCATTGTTTGGCAGCATGGAAAATGGCTCAAGTTTTCTTGCAGCATCTGCATCTCTCACAGGCACAGGTTGGTTTTAAAAGCCCTTACTGAAGCGTATGCTGTAAAAAAAATAATAATAAAAAATCCGTGGATTTGCAGATAGTCCATTTTCCGTTAAATTTACAGACACTTCCTTCAACCCTATAATGAAAAATTCTGTGATTTACAGTATATCCTTTGTACCATTGACAGACAAATAATAAAACAGAAAATTCTGTCAAATTGAAGTATTTGTTAAACATTCCTGTACCACTGCAAATTTTAATAATCAAATTTGTACCATGGGCAGTTTATTCAAAGCTGGAATGTAAAATTCTGTATAGCCACTTAGGAACCTACATTTTTTTTCCACTCGAAAACAGTTCTGAAATTCAGTAATGATTGGTGTCCATCACCAGACCAGTACAATGTTCTAAAGTGATGAATGCATCTGTATGCAGCTAATACAACAAATCCACCACTATACAAGCAACCTGAGCATCTTTATGTTTTCTTGGACAATTTTGTGTTTTTGTAAACGTTGCATAAAAGTGCATTCATTGAGTTTTTCCTTATGTAAACATTTTCTTAAAAGTCAAGTACATTCTGTATGAGCCAAATTTATCATTTTGTATTTGATAATAACTTAGTTGACGGTAAAAATGCGAATATTAAAAACTGATAATTTCATTATGGTTTAAAAGAATGTGTTTGATAAATGCATAACTTTTTACTGTTAAGTGTAAAAACAGTTTGATTTGCGCTTCCAATTAAATAATGTTGCGTCACTGTGATGCAGTTGATGAGGCTCATTAGTCAGATAGAAGCCAGAGACGTTGGAAGCGACATCGTTTTTTGATCGTGTGAGTCTGTACAATTTTGATCTTTTTTATTAAACCATGTAGAAAGAAGAACTCGTTTCACTTGCGGAACGGAACAGAGTGCCACTACACATTCAATAGCTTTGATTGCTTTTAACAATTAAAATGCCTAAAACACTGACATGACAACTGTTCATTAAACAATGTGCAGATCAGGGATGTATGATAATGTTAGACCCGGTTCTTTTGTTGAAACAGCTCCAAGAAATAGTCGGAGAAAAGTTCAGGTCTCAGGTTAAACAGTTTATTCAGGTCACGTGAAAAGTTTTACAGCGCTGGATTCAGGCAGACAGAGAGGAATCTCATGTCCAGCTGAACTGAGTGTTTTCAGCTCCAGGTTACAGATATCTTCTTGGGCTGGGTCTGCCCCGAACATAGATAAGATTGGTACGCTACCGAGTTTAATTGGCCAGTTACTAATGGCATGGACAGGCATACTTCTGTGCTTTGTCCACGTCCTTGACATTTGGTAAGCAATGTGTGCGGATGTTGTTGGTACGGCGTGTAGCTAAAGTAACAATCGTATCTAAGAGAAAAGAGGAGTTTCTACTGTCTCCAGGTGTGCAAACCGGTTCTCACTGGCCACATTATCTTCAAGGATGTAAGCTCAGTGCAAAATACAAACTCAGAATACATTATAACTTGAAACTTAATTAATTATAACAATAATATCAATACACCATCTGTATTAGCCGATAAAGGCTTTAAAATTAAATGCTGGTATCAGCCCTAAATGAGCAATTCTGCTGACGTGGCAGGTCCAGATGAGCGTGAATGTTCTGAATAGCACTGTATTTTTGTGTTTGCATCTGCCAGTGGGTCATCACAATAAGAAAAGGCAGTCTTACTGTTGTCTGCACTTCACTGCACATTGGCCAAAATGAGTTGAAAAATATTCGTATTTTGGCAAGTAACTATCTGCTTGCTCAACCTCATTCTGTTCAGACAACAATGAAAGATGGTACTGATAACAAGCAAAGTGAACTGGAGTAAAGCAGCTTCATCAAACA
>NW_007580651.1:0-1262 GCF_000690725.1 Stegastes partitus | reverse complement strand
AGATGAGAACAGGTGGTGGTTTCGGAGCCTCTGAGAACAGGTCAATGTTGTCAGCAGCATTCAAACCTGCAAGGGAAGACCCCATTGGATTTCTAGTTCTAGTTCTCCTGAGGCACACTCGTCCTCAGCCACTTGGGCCTGTCGTCAACTGCAACTGGATGTTAAGGTTGGTTGGCTTTGATCTCTACGGCTTGCGCCTTGATTCCTGGTCCTTGGAAACTTGACCTCAGCGTGTTGCGTCCGACCTGCTTTCTGTGTTTCAATATCGTCTAAATATCTGCTGTCAGAAGTGGGATTTGAACCCACGCCTCCATGGGAGACTGCGATCTGAACGCAGCGCCTTAGACCGCTCGGCCATCCTGACTTCAAAGGAACAGCTTCATTCTAAACTTTTTGATAGAGCTAGAGATCAGAAATGACATTTTTCAAGACATTTTGTTTTCAACAAGCAATCCGAACAAGATCTCATTACTCTGAAAAGGGGCCGACTGATTTTTATGACTGAATGACTTTACTCACTTTGGGCGCCTTCCACTATCCTCACTGTCAATTGTAAGGAACTTTAAACATGGAACAAAACAACGACCAACTGATTTTAACAAAGTCTGAGTGTTTAGATGAGTTGCTCCAAAAATCATAACATGCACTAAAAACGGACAAAGAAATATGTCCAATGTTCTCTGCTGAGTAAAGCAGAAACCTGAGTTCTTCATTGTATCTGATCTTTCAGTCAAGTCTACGTCAAGTTGTTCTTGAGTGCAATTAATGGTCCCTAGAATGATGTCAAGATTCTAAATGTCTGCATTTCTGACCTCAACATCTGTTTTGTTGCAGTGGTTGGTTACAACAGTAGCCTCCTAACGTAGACATTCATCAGGTGTTCTGCAAAATGAAATATAGCTGAGCACTAGTGTAGGTTTCAGCCGGACCTGTTTGTGTGTAACGCACTTCCTGTTTCTGGAGTAAACCTGCTTGCAGTGCACTGGCTTGTCTCCCGTCTCATCTTTGCTAACATTGAGTCAGAGTGATAACTTACCATCAGGTAGGCTTCACTGCAGTACCAGCTCATGAACAAATCTTGTACAAATAGTAGGAAAAACAAACAAGGTGGGTATGGAGGTTTGTGTTTGAGTGACTACAACTGGAGCAGCCAATTATGAAAAGAAGGGGTCCAGACCACCAGCTTAGTGAACTTCCAGAATCCATTGCTGGTGAAGGCTCGGCCACATCAGCAGAAGACAAAAGCTGTAATTTGAATCTAT